>NC_083739.1:4491438-4758938 GCF_033458585.1 Syngnathus typhle
TGTTCTCCTGGAAACAATTCTACCTCTCTTGCCAATGTTCTCTCATGTTTGGATACGTAACTGCCGTCTGCCGGCAGTTGAGGAGTCCGTGCCAGAATAACATTGCAGCCGGAGCGATCGCGCCGACCTCATGAAAACCTGCGTTGCGCTTGTCTGACGTCATCACAAGGCTCCCTTAAAAGCGGAGCGTCTTGGCTCCTTTTCAGCCTCCCCTTCGGTGTCTGCACAAGTGTTTTTTTTTTCCCCCACGGTTGCTAAAGCAAAGTATATTTATTCACGTTTTAATCAAATAAACCTGTGGCTATTTGCTACAAGCTAACCCATGCGTCCATTTCCCAGCGCTCATATGGATTATTTTAAATTCCTCATAATCTGGAAATGACACCGAACGGCCACCAAAACCTTCAACACTGAGCTCGAATTCTGTCCATAAAACACAAAACCGGTAAAATGACGTCAAGATTTATCTGAAGAAATCGAGACCCCCACGTTGGTTCTCCAAAGACGAAAGCATGTGTGTAAAGCCAGCAGAAAACACAACTTTGATTATTTTGGGGGGGCCTGCTCTTTGGGTTTGCGGACTGAATGAACGGAAGGGCCTGGAATAGCGTGTGACGAGCCTTCACATGATTTCACGCGCATTCGTTTAATCGCTGCCAATGCCTGCGGGGAGCAATGCGAGCGTCACAGGAGCACAACTGATCCTTGCTGGAGATTGTCGTTAAATTAATAATAATAAAACAATGCTTGCCTTGGTATTGATGTGGGAGGCAAAAAAACAAAAAATCCCGAGATTTAGCCTTCAAAAGTTTTGGATTTGATTTTCCAAAATGAATCTATTAAGAATAAATTCAAAAAGAAAAAACAAACAAAACGCTTATTTATTTGGATCGCAGTTTTTCCCGGCAATTGGACAAATGCGTGGTCACTGCCGGTGCTGGTGCCAGGCCCGGATGATAAATGAAGATCTGTGGGATGCGTCTGAAGGGGGAATTTGGGGGGGTGGGGGGTGGCGGGGAAAGAATGAGGCAAACAAATCATTGGCGTTGTCAAGCCCTGATTAGATGAGCCCAAATTTGCAACAACAACAACTTATACTTGCTTAAACTTGCAGATTCAAACCTTGACAACAAAGATGGCAGCAATCAAAGAAGACACAGTCGTGCCCATTGTTTTGTCAATCTTCATTTTTTTCAGCTTTTCGGGAAATGCCCATGACCTTCCGAAATAGCTGGCTGACATTTTTGATATCTACGCAGTGTGCCCCTGGCGTCAAAGCGCATTTTTTGAGGGTCATTGCTAACTTTTTTTTTTTTACAGTGTTGCAATGTGAAAATAGTATGCAGATTGAGATCTTCATCATTGACTTCATTGAGAGGTAGAAAGCAGAGGGAAGAATCCCTTGTCAGCTCCTTCACTTCCCGGACGTTGAAGGGATGCTACCAAGCCGCGGTTGAAATGTCGGAAAAAAGTCGGTACCGATACCGCGGTCGGCAGTTTCACCTTTCAGACATTAAACACTGCGTCAATACTTCTCTTGAAACTTTCCTCTGACTGGGCTGTGATACATGATTCGGGTAGGCGGTTCCAGCTATTAACTACACGGGTAGAGAGAGTGGCGTCACCATGGATGCGTAACCTCCTCGGTTTGTATAGCTTCAAACTGTGACCACGTGTCGAAGTATCATTATTTAAGATGAAATACTCCCTCAGGTCTTCACCAAGTTCGCCTCGGAGAATGCGCCGGGTATATATCAGATCTCCTCGGTGACGACGGTAGGCCAGAGAGAAGAGATTCAACTGTTCCAGTCGATCTTCGTAGGAAAGCTGGTGAAGTTTTGCGACTGTTTTCGTACCGCGACGTTGAACTCGCTCCAGCATATCGGATTCGTACTTGGTCAATGGGAATACTGCAGGCAGTCCGTACTCAAGAATGGGACGCACGTGAGAGATAAACAGGGGTCTGAAAATCGCAGGAGTCATACGGGCAAAAGACCGTCTGATGGATCCAAACATCCTGGTGGCAGCGGTGACCTTCTTCGTGGTGTCAAGACTAGTCTTTAGGTCTGACGACACTATGACACCAAGGTCCTTCTCACTTGTGGTGTTTTTAAGGAGATATCCTCCAATATGGTACGCCCCGAGTGGATTCTGAGTTCCCATGGAGAGCACTGAACATTTGGCATGGTTTATTGGAAGCAGCCATTTTTCCGTCCAACTTTGGAGCCTATCTAACACGTCTTGGAAACGGTCAGCATCCTCGACGCTAGTAACTTCAGCCCAAAGTTTTAAATCATCCGCGTACAGTAAACACTCAATGTTCAGTTCTTGCGGGAGATCGTTGACGTAGAGCTTGAAGAGTTCGGGTCCAAGGACCGATCCTTGTGGCACTCCACTAGACATAAGCACAGGCGCTGAGTATGCGTCGTTGACTTTCACTCGCATATAACGTCCTTCCAGAAAGTCAGCAATCCAGGATAAGATCTTCCCAGTTACACCAACCCTTTGGAGTTTAAGCAGGAGACGCATGTGAGGTACTCTGTCAAAGGCTTTGCTAAAGTCCACGAAAATGACATCAAGGCATTTACCAGCGTCGACGGCAGCTACCCACTTCTCTCTGGCTACTAAGAGATTCGATACACAGGAACGTCCTTTCTGGAAACCATGCTGAGCAGCAGTTAGCACGTCAAGCTCGTTCAGGTGATTTTGTAGAGCCCGCTTTAGTAGTTTTTCCATGACCTTACAAACGATCGAGGTCAGACATATGGGTCTGTAATTTGTCGGATCATGGCGAGCTCCTCCCTTGAATATTGGTTTGACTGTGCCGATTTTCCAGTCGACAGGTAGACGTCCGGTTTCCAAGGAAAGCTGGAGTATGTGTCGGACGGGTTCTGCAATATGCTCGACAATAGTTCTGAGGAAAGCTGGGTGCATCTCATCTGGCCCAGGAGAGGAGTCCGGCCGTAACTCCAGAAGTGCCTTCATAACATTTTCTCGCTCAAATACAAGATGGTGGAAGCCTGAGTCAGGAACAGGAATATGGGAATCCAGGATCTGCGGCTCGACGGTATACACAGAGGCGTATTGTGAGCCGAGTGATTCAGCTTTTTCGGCATCCTGGAGAAGGAGATCCTCAGAACCCGGGGAACGAAGGGGAGGTATGCCGCTTCCTGCCTTGGTCCTTCTCTTCAAATAAGCAAACAGGAGCTTTGGGGAAGTCTTGGATGTCTCCGCCAGACGCAGTTCATATTCGGTTCGTTTTTTCCGCTTCATTTGTGTGCACCGATTTCGAACTATTTTGTAGCGATCATAGTCCACGGGAGATTGAGACAGTTTGAATCGATCCCATAGTTTACGACGACTTTTCAGCAAGAGTCTTAGTTCACCATCAAACCAAGGAGGACCTTTGGTGAAGGTTCGTTTCCGAGAAATTGGCACATGCTCCTCCACAAGAAGTTCAAGTTTGGAACGAAACAGGGTCCAGGCATCTTCGAGTTCGAGATGAGACGGAATACTCCAGTCTGTTTGAGCAGCAGCTTCCTGAAGAGTGGGTTGATTTGTACGCCAATAATTTCGACGAGGTCTACCAGAATCTTTAATTGATGCACAACCGCTCCAGTGAAAGGAAATTGTACAGTGATCACTTCTCCCGATTGGCAGCGAACATTGCAATTTGTCGATGTCAGTTGGGGACGCTGTTAAAACAAGATCCAGGATGTTTGAGTTTTGACCAGGAAACATACGGGTTGGAGACATGACATGCTGGGTCAAATTGCAGTCGAGGATTGTATCAAGCAGTTGGGCATCGAAAGTTCCTTGATCTAGGTTACAGTGGAGGCTGTCCCATTCAATAGCGGGCGCATTAAAGTCACCGACAATCAGACAGTCTCTGCCTCTCCCGTGACATCGAAGTTGATCTAGTAGCTCAAGCTCAGTTCCTTGAGCAGACGGGCTTCTATAGATGACGCCAACTGTAACTGATTTGCGCCCATTGTTGACGCGGCACCATAGGGTTTCAATTCCGTTGTCAGCATCGCAGTTGGTTACTATCGAGTGGACACGAAGTTCCGCTTTCCAGTAAAGGATGACACCGCCACCAGTTCGGTGTTCGGGACGATCGGACCGGGTTAGGAGGTAACCTGGAAGCTGGATCTCAGAATCAGCGATCTCTGGGGTTAACCACGTTTCCGTGAAAGCAAGCAGGTCAGGATGTTGTTCCTCTACAAGGAGTTCAATGTCATCTAGTTTGTTACGAATGCTTCTAACGTTGGCCGTGATCACCCTTAATCCCAAAGGCGATGTTAATGCTTCGGGATAAAGGTAATCGGTCTCCAGGTCTCTCTGGTCCTCTTCTGAACAACGCGAAAATCCACAATGCGTAGATCAGTTTCACCGGCTGCACGGCGAGTACGAAGTTCAGTGACTGCATCTTTCATTTTGATTCGATCCTCCGGCGATAGGTCACGCAGCACATAGAACTTTTCACCTTTCAGGCGAAAGGTTCTTTTGAGAACGCGGTGGCATTCCGCTTCGTTGTTAAGTACGAGTTTCAGCGGGCGCGTTTTTGAGCAGTCCTCCGATTTGCGTCCAAGCCTGTAAGCTGAGATAACGTGTATCCCTTCTTCACCTTCGTCAAACATGAGTGACACCATACGTTGGAGAAATGTTTGATCGTCAACAATTCTCTCGGCCGAAGATTCTTTCAAAGATTCCGGGGCATTCACAATTATCAAACATCTTTCACGAGGTGGAATAGACGGGTTCGCTCTGCAGTTTTCGGCTGCCTGATGCTTGGAGTTTTCAGTCACCTGTTTTTGTAGCGCTGAGAGTTTGTCTAAGACAGTTTGCATCTGAGAGCTGACATTCGGAGCTTTTGGTTTGTGTTTCTTGTTCCGTACAAGAATAAAATCATCTTCTTCTTCTTCTTCTTCTTCTTCTTCTTCTTCTTCTTTGGGCGCGTCGGGATCTGGGCTTGCAGCAACAGCGGCGTAGGTTGCCTTTGGAGCAGGCTGTTTTAGGGCTGTGGGTGCTGTCAGGGTGGAGATATCCGGCTCTGAGTTACACTTTGTCAATGGCGTTGTCGTAGAGCAGGATGAGGTAGGAAAGGTGACCCGAACCGGGGAGCAGTCTGCAGAGCGCAAAACTTGAGTTACGGGAGCGTTTTGGGGAGTGAGTGGTGGAAGTCCTGACTTTACGCGCATATCGCTAAATACACACTGACAGTGGTCACAGAGGAAGTTCACAGCCGAGGAGGTTACCATCCGTAGGCATTCATATTCCGCCTTCTCAATACCGCAACAGGCGATGTGAATCCATCCGTCGCACAGACTGCACTGGACGGCCTTCGACTTTGTGGTTACTCCACGAGCACATTTAGCACATTTGGTCTTCATGATTATCTTCGGCGTCGTCGAACTTCGGTTGCAAGTAGAAAATAAAAATATTTCTCTTGTTGGTCGTCGCTGCCTTCCCTTCCGGGATGCCGGCGAGATTGGAAGCAACTTCCTGGATGGTAGTACCACGTGATCTGTAGCGTCAGGTCATGAGATCTTTTTTTTAAGATCTTATTTGCTCTGCAAGTCAAGCGTAAAAAAAAAAAGTCGGGGCAGGTCACGGCGTTGGCCCCGACACAAAATGAGCAGCGTGCGCTAAGGATGAGCCAGGAGCTTCCTTCCATCTTGCAAGCCTTTTATCTTAAGAAAGCTGCGGCGGCAGCGGAGCCGGTCCGGAGGGGATGAAGCTGTAAATCCGGGCGGAATGAAGCGCTAAGCTGACTTGACTCTTCTCAGCCCATCTCCCGTCATTAGGCTTGATTTGCTGGGATGTATTTCTTGGCACTTGATCCTTTCTCCAGCTTTTGATTTTCTTGTAAGATGTCGGGAGAGTGACAAATGGAGGCGGAGACGCTTACGTGAAGCGACGAAGCCTGCCCCGAGCTTTACAAATACTTCACATCTTGACATTCTTTTGCTGATGCTTTCAGCAGGTCTGACACGGGCCGACTTCAAAGCCTCCTGGTCGGGCCGGGCCACCGATGGTCCCGTTGCCCGATACTGCGAAAACAACTACTCAAGAAAGACAACTGCGAACCCGACACCCGGCAAATAGACAATATGCTGACTGACACGCTTAATGTTTCATTGAGTGTAACAGGAGAGCTGCAACATTTGCATCCGTGCAAGTGCGTGCGCGGCAACAATCGCCGTGCGCTTCGGCCTCACCGCCTTGCACGGGAGATTTTCCATGCGCCATCCAAACATTTCCCCCCTCAGGGGAAAAACAGAAAGTTGAGCCCTTGTGTAATCACTGCTCTCGTATTCTGTTCGGTTTCTCCGCAAACGCTTCCATCTTATTCTACGTATTACTCGTTGGCTCAAGAAAAGCGATGGAGCCGATGGAGGAGACTTCTCGAGTCAGGAAAGACATCTCCATTGAATGATTGGATTTAAATGGTTGCAGGTGACGCACGATATGTCTGTGCCAGCCATTTTTTTTTTTTTTTTGCTCTCCGGTTCATAATGTGCAAAAAGCCTCTCGTCGACTCTGAACACGTTTTGCATCGTCGATGAGTTCAACTCTGTTTCCTGTCTTCTCTCTGTTTGTCGGACTTTTTTTTTCTTCTCCCCTTTCTCACTTTGTCAGAAGCCTCTTTGCGACGGAGCAATTTTCTTCTCTCGCGCAGCAAAGATGCGACCCCGAAAAGAAAAACTGACAGCAGAATAGAAGCAGATGCAGTCAAGAAAACGCTCCCCCCCCCCCCTACTCAGGAAACAATTTGGAGAACCCGTGGTCAAGCTTTTGGACTCTCTCCATTTCCCTTTCCTCCAATTTTGACTTTCCTCCACTTTTTTCATGTTGTTTTAACAACTTTGCTGAACCTTTGTGGAAAACGTCGACAAAAGAAATTGGAGTTCAGAATCAGAAGTCAAGAAGTTGTGCTTTTTTAGTCAACACGACTAAAGATGAAATCGATTTGTAGTTTTCGTGCAAATGTCAGCAAGAGTTGTTTGAGGGGAAAACAGACGGCTCGATGGATTGAATGTGGCCCTGCGGCTTGGCTCTTTCAAATTCAAAGTTTCGCTACGCTCGTCTAATTGAAACCACGTTGAGCTGTCAATCAAAGTCGGCCGCAACGCAAACATTTATCAAGCCTGGCGGATCCGGAATCGCCGCCGTCGGGAGCAGGAAGAACCGGATTGGCTGTCAGTCACGGGGAAAAGACGCTCGTTCGCTCGCGGGGCATTGCGCACAGATGAGCATCCTGGAAAAAGAAAGAACAGACTGGGAGGGGCGGGGGGACTGGGATTAAGCGGAAAGAGCAAAATGTTGGGAAATGGAAGGTGTGCGGGGTTTGTTTTTGAGTGTGTGGGGGTGGGGGGGGCAGGAAAGGGGAGAGGCGGTGATGTCAGGCAGAAATCAAGACTCTTGAGCATTGTGCCAGTGGACCCTCGAGAAAAAAAAAAAAAAGCCTGCCAGCACAACGTGATCATTGTGGGAGGCCATCCGGCGCAAGTGCAGCGCATGTTTCCATTCAAGGTTTATTTAGACAAGCATGCCGAGCTAGTTTGCTGATGTGTACGTGTTGAAACCAATTTTTCACAGCGCTCCATCGTCAAGTTTCTCATTCAAGACGAAAGTTGCCGTGCGACGACATATTAGCAAATGTACGGGCGCGATCCCGAGAGAGGCCATGAATTATTGCCTGTTGCATCCAATCTGGATTGGACATACCGTTTTTTTCCATGTATAATGCGCCCCCATTTATAATACACACCCTAAAAATGGCATGTTGATGCTGGAAAAAAGCCTGTACCCATGTATAATACGCACCCAAATTTTGACTCCTACTTAAGGCCGTAAACGTATAATTATTACGTTATAAAATTATTATACGTATAATTATTATATTATATTATATTTATATTTATATTTATTTATTATTATTTATTTATATTTATTATATTATATATCTTTGGGAACAACCGGATGTTATTCTGCCGGTCAGTATCACTGCGCATGCGCTAGCAAACTCAATAGCGAAGAAATGTTTCGGATTTGTGTAGGTGATCGAGCAAGCGTCTAATACGAGAGCATTGTGTTCGTATGGAGCGTGTTTGAAGTGAACAGCAGAGAAGAAAGCGCATCTGTAATGGCGGCCTCCGTATGATATCCGGATAAAAATAATAATAATAATAATAATAATAATAATTTGTACCCATGTATAATGCGCACCCCAGATTTTAGGACAATAAATTAGTTAAACTTTGCGCATTATACATGGAAAAAACGGTACTTTTATTTTTTTTTCAACCTGTCACATCTTATTTGTTGGCTACGATGTAACTTTATTTGACTTTGCATAAATGAATGTGCGCTCATAAACATGCACTTGCTTGCTACGGAGTGTTTGTTGTTGTTGGGAGAAAAGTGGAAAGTGGAGCAGGGGGGCAAAAAAGATGGAAACTTTTAAAATGGTTGATCTGGAGGGTAGAGATGCTGCCTGCCAGATTGCAGCTTTGCAATTCATTTTCCATCTCAGGGGAAAAGAACAGAAAGGTTTTGTCCTTAGCGTAAAAGCGTTCAATGGACTTTTGCAGTGGAAAAAAAACAACCATTAGGATTACATGTTCTCCATTTTCAACATTTTAGTTTGCTCGTTGATTTGTAAGAAAAATAAAATAACATTTAGGTGGGGGGTTGATGTATCATGCGACTAAATATAGGAAAATGTGACATAAGAGTTCTTGGCCTGAGAAGCAGCAATATATAAAGTGCTCATTTAGAGGACATTACTCGCAAGGGTCACGTCTCCACCAACGTAGCCAGAAGAACTGTCACATGTCTTGCGTGTTCCAAAATACAAATCAAAACAATCTTGGCGATCTTAACTTCTTGAGCTCATTTTCTGTTTTTGTTATTTCAATCCTGTGGGCCACCTCATCAATTCTTGCACTTGCGAAAAAAAAAAAAAAAAAGTCTCCATTTGGTATGCATGTACTTTGCTTGAAGTTCTCCCAGATTCATCTTGTTAGCAATAAATCCATGGATAGCGATGTCACAAGATCAAGAATCAGAGCATCCCGGGTTCTGTGACTGACTCATTTCGAAAACAAAGCAATCTGGGATCCATTCGGTATGACTAGCTAGTTTGCAACATGTTACTAATCTTCAATATGGAAGGATGAGAAGATGTAGTGAAGAGCCGGCGGCTCAACGTGAAGCCATTAGCTCACATTTGCTGTGAAGCTTCGTACATCATGCATCTTCTGCAAAACAGGAGTGCAGATAGCTACCAGATGAGCCGCTGCGATTTGTTTAGAAAGCTCGGCCTCAATCTTCAAACATCTCCCAAAAAAATAAAAAATAAAAATAGAGTGAGCCTGTGTTACACACACACACACACACACACACACACACGGATGACAAGTCGCAGCTGGTGGAAAAAGAACAACTGATAAATTGACAATGGAAGAAATATCAATCTCACTTTTGGGCGCAAGTCAGACCGAGCGGATCCTTGAGGAGAGACGCAAAGCTTTGGCGTCAACGCGAGACTGTTCGAAAGTCATCCAATGAGAAAACATTGATCGAGCAAGCCATGATTCATATGTTGGGGGGGGGGGTTCAGTTTTGGTGAAGAGCAATGAAGGTCAAGCAACATTTCCATTCAAAATCAATGATTTGAAAAACAATTTGTGTTCCAAGCGCGGCTACGAATGAATTCAACTTGTATCTCAAGGCGCCACTGCGTTTGGTCCACTTCTACTTGGATCCCAGATATTGAAATGCTCCATAACACACTAACTGAGTCGTTCATAAATAATAATATATTTTGAGAGCGTCTGGACTCCGGCATGAACGATCGCCGAGAGAATTGATCCGACGATGTTTTGGACGTAGGCCAAAAAAACCACGGAGGGGGGTCCCCGTTGGAAAAAGCAAAGCGCACATTCTGCTGTGTGCATTTCAACATAGTTGGAGCCAAGCCGACTTTGCGTCATCCATCTGATGATAATTACGATGATGATGTTTATTCATCTGCAGTGGTGGAAAACGCTTGAATGAGTTCAGTGTCGGAGGAGCCCGAGATCGAGCGAGGAAGTCCAAGACGGCATGATGTATAGTGCTGCTCTGTTTGGGACGCGAGGGAAGAGAGCGAGCCGTTTATGGGATGTCGACCCGGCCGGGCGCATTTGCGCGGTCTGCGATCGTTCAATCGCTCCGTTATGTCAGCGCTGCCGCAAGGCGTGCATGCCGTGGCGAGTCATGCTGCGGGAGCTTCCGGATTCTTGCATTATTGTCATTCATCGGGAGCGACGATAAGTAGATTTTATTGCTCTTTTCCGAGAATGAGAGGCGGCCACACAAGGTTCACGCAACGGTCTCCAAATTAGATCCTTTGTCACTCGCTCTGATAAATGTTTGTATGTAATCTAATTACAAAAATGACTAGGATTATCAATCTACAGTTACAATTTTGATGATTAGACAGTTTTGTAAATAAGATCCCCCCCACCATTTAGTAGTTGTGTTTGATGTCCAATAGCAAAAGGATTGGAGCATAAGAAGATGCTCTGATGGTCAAGCTCGCTGTGAAGGCAGCAGAGGGATGGATGGGAGGCTTCACACAACCACCTGGGTGTTCTGGAGAGTGTCATTTGAGTCCAAGATACGGGGTAAGATGAGATGTGGAAGCTATCTGGAGGATTTAGGAGCAGACAGAAAAAAGTACAATAAAGGGGGGAGGGTGGGGTTATTACTTGGGTCAGGTGGAGAAAAAAGAAGCGCTCGTGACCTCAGGTGCTTTGTTTAGCTTTTCCTGCTTCTTGACTGGCGACCACTCTTGTTACCCGAAAACGATGAATATTGTATGTATTTAACATGATTTTTTTTCTGTTATTTTTGTTTAAATCAGTCATTTATTTATTTATTTTATTTTCTTAAAATGTTTTATTTCTATTTTCATTATTTGTACGTGTTTATCTATGCATGTGTTTATTTATTATTTAATTATTTAATTATTCGTTTATTCATTGACCTTTAAGTTTCCTGCGAGAAAAAAAACTTTGAGGTACGCATATATAGGTATATTTTGAGGTATATATTTTTTCTACACTGGTTCAGTATCTGGCAAAATTAAAGGAGAACAAATCTGCAAAATGGTGGTACCACTAATGATATGAGAAAACAACAACAATGAAAGTCTTCCTGAGCAGAACATCAACCAGCACAAAGTAAACAGTCGTTAGCTTTAGCAAGGATGGAACCATTCACTAACCAATTCCAAAAGCAAAGCACGCTCATAAAACACAACTTTCGCGTCTTTGAGGAACTAATTCAGAATCTTCACATGATGCTCCTCGATCAACTTGAACTTACCGCACTCCAAAGAATCCAATTCGAGTCCTTAGTTGAACATTCAACAAATATGTCTGCCAATCAACCGCCTGCTAGCGTGAGAAGCTAACATAGCATTCCCCACACATCTTCCAACCCAACGATGGGTTTTTACAAAAAGTCAACAAATACATCTGCCAACTCAATCGCCTGCTAGCGTGACAAGCTAACGTACCATTCCCCGCACAACTTCCAATCCAACGATGGGCTTTTACAAAATGTCAACAAATACGTCTGCCAACTCAATCGCCTGCTAGCGTGAGAAGTTAACGTAGCATTCCCTGCACATCTTCCAATCCAACGATGGGTTCTTATAAAACGTCAACAGTGGCTTATTTTTGGGAGTCGGAAGACAGCTGAAATAGACGGACCGCATTTGTGACCTTCGCAAACACTCGCAATGGCTTGCCCCTCAGACTTGAGACTCGCTCCTTGCGCTGGGAACAAAATGGGGCCCTACATGTCCAAAAGGAGCCAACGCAAACAGACAAGAGCAGTGGAAAAATCAATAGCTCTGCGGATAAGCTGTGATGAGCTCGGCGAGCTGGAAATAAAGCATCTTATTATGACCGAGTGCTTATTATGGATTCACACCGGATGAATCCAGCGGGACCGCTGTCCGATACGTAGAAAACGGATCGGCTCCTTGCTTCGGTTTACGCCAACAGGTGTTGCGAGCCGCCCGCTCGTTCGGCCAAGACGTGGCCTTGTTCAAAGCGGCCAAAACAAAGAAAAATCGCTTTGCCTTTCTGAACATTCCACTCAAACCCAAGCCCAATTTCTTTTTCCGAACCCATGGCAGCCTTGTTTGCGGAATGCGCCAGAATGCAAAGGAAGCCAAGAAAAATGGAAATTGGATTCAAGGACTGTGGGAGTACACGGCCTCCGATTGACAGCTGAGTCATTGCGACGTTTGTTGTAGTTGTTCCGACTTTGGATGATTGGTCGAAGAAAACAGCCTTCATTTTTATTTCTTGCGTAAATGTGCGCCGACATGAATGGAGACGGTCCAGCCAGAAATCTCAGAACTGGGTCATATTACGGGATAGTTTATCCGAAGCCTTTCGTGTTCTCATAGCTGTGTGTAAACATCGCATCTCGGAGCGGGAGGCATCGGGGTGTTTTGCTCAGACAGTCGACCCTGCTCAGAAAAAGCGAAAAAAAACTTTTGTATTTGCAGAGAGAGGCCACAAGGAGGCAGCAAAGGACAACCCGCATCTAAATGAAGCGACTCAACTCACTTCAAATTGCTTCTTTGACACCACGGACTGTGCGCGCGCTCGTAATTCAAAACATTCATATCTCAAGTTACCTTTCCCTGTTCAAATGAAATGAATGTCATTAATCCGTTCCTGCAAGCAACGTAAATGTTAAGAAATGTTTGGACCAGCTTGAACCTCTTCTTGCAAATTACACTTGAAAATAAAAATGCTGATTTGATTAGAAAAAATGCACCTTTGAAGACTCTACCACCAATCCAAGCTAAGTCAACACCTCCCTGACGTCCAAAGCTTTTCTCTTACCAGGCCCGACAGCCTTTTTTTTTCCCCGCATAGTACATGGCAAGGTCACTATCTGCTGACTCGACCAAATGACATTGCCGTCATCCGGTGAACAGGCACCTGGCCGGCCACTAATAGCAAAAAAAAAAATGTAAGCGTCCGAGTGCTCAGAATGCAAAGTGACGGCGGCAGCGTGTGTATACACAAGGGACAAACGGCTTGAATGAGGGAAGGGCGGCTCCCCCCACCAGCAAACATTAACCTTTATTTGTTTCTGACACGTGAGAGGGCAGCCCACCTCTCTCATACATTATAGGCATGTGAAACAATCACACCCTTCCTCGATTCCTCGCTCCACCCTCAGCCCTCGAGGACAGGCTTGACCCAGGAGGAGGGGAGATAGCAGGGAAGGAGGCAGGAGCTCAAATTCATTTGCACCGCTGCAGCCGAAGGCAGAGCAGAAGTGAAGTGAAGTCGCCGGGCGGGTACGCCGACCGCGGATTACAAACATCGGAGAACGCCGATCTGGGGAAGGACACTTTACGAGAGAGATTGCAGTCTACTATGGTGGGGGGGGGAGGCATAAAAAAAAATGCAGTGACATTTGTTACATTTTATTTTGCATCCAACCTGAATCATAACAGAGCCATCTGATTTTTTTTTTTTTTTTTCATGCCGATGTGGATTGATCACTTCTGACATCTCTCGTGCAATTGCACAGTCAAAGTGGATCACACGTGAGTGCCCTTTTATTCCAATGATTTATTTATTTATTTAAGTTTCTTGATGGCATGAATCTTGAAATCCAATTCCTCTAAGTGGTTGTGTACAATTCAACTCAATGTGATCAATGTGGGTCATCCCCCCACAAACAAACAGCTGAGGTCTCCACGGCACACACCCCACGACACACACACATTAACAGCGCCTTTAATATTCAACTAATAGTTCAGCTATTTATTTGTTTTAGTTTTTTTCATGGACTGTCACTATCAAAACATGCAAAAGACTGATGTGTTTCTTGACCGGTATGTAAATCCAAAACAAATTCATGACATTATTAGCTTGTTGTTGAAATGATGAAAACTGGAGGAAAGGAAGGCTGTGAAATATTGACAATTAAGAGGATTATTTATTTGCTGCAGTCAATGCCATCTAGAATAGATTGCGCTTTTTTTGTAAACGTGACAACTATGTGCAGCACAGTTTCGTGGCTCCACAGGGTTTGATCGGATTAGCCGAGTTCTAAGAAAGTGTCGGTTGATTTGTGTGAAACGTTAATGGGTTGTATCCGGTGACAGCGCTAAAGATTTGTCTCGCTGCGGTCGCAAAAACTTGCATGAGGAAGAGCGGCGAGATGTCGGGCAGCATGTCTTCCAAATCCACAAATTGATCAGGTCAAGAATTGTTTTGATTGTTGAAAGTGAGTGTTGATTCAGCGCGTCTCAAAATGCAGCACGTCATTTTGCTACGAGAATGTCATTGAGGAAGGATTACTAAGTCATCATTGGTGAAATGGAATTTTTTCCTCAAAAATACAAATTTTCTCCTCCAAAACTTTATTCTTCTCAAAGTAAAACTTTTCTTGACACATACAAATATGATGTCGTAACACCTTATTCCTGTATAAATAGGGATGATTGTTGTAAAACTGTCGGTAGCATAATGAGAAAAAAAAAACACTGTCATAATTCTGATCTTTTCTAAAAAGTAACAACAACATGAGGACTTTGAGCCCAATTTTCACAGCCAGCACAAAGTGCACCTCAACAGTGCTGTGTAGTTTTCTTCCGTTAGGTCTTTTCGTAGGCACGGACAGTTAAAAAAAAACACGCGTTTGCGCCGTGGTGGGAGTGAACACAGACAACTTGCTTCCCTGCGGCTCTTCCTCTCTCATTCCTTCTCGATTCCAGGCGTACACAATCTCTCTGACGTTATAGAATCGGAAATGGACTCGCTGGAGTCCATCCAGAAGATAACAAAGTGCAAAGAACTACGTTTGTGAGGAACTGCAGGCGGATCTTTTCCGAGCACGCTGTTGTTATATTTATGAATGAGATGAAATCCACCACAGAAAAATCTGTCTGCCTTCGCTTGGATCAAATTGACTTCAATCAAGTTACAACACCTGCGCAACAACTTTGACCTGCTCTAAGCTGGTCTAAAGTCCCAAACCAAATCCAGCATGAAAATCAAGATGTGCCAGTTTTTCCTTATAGTATATGGAATAAAATAAATTTTAATATAGCTAGATGAGTACACTATTTTCATAGTATAGTGTTGACAGCCTCGGTCGTACTTTCAAATCCTCAAGATCTTCTCTCCAACTTTTGCGTGCTGACTATGTATTATGGATTCCTTTACACCTAAGCCTAAGAAAAGTGTATTTTTAACCACCACGTGTACTTGAAGCACTTTCCAGATGGAGTAATGGTAATTAATCCCACAAAGGCTTTCAATGTATCCGCTAAAACATCACGTAAATCTTTGGCAAAGATTTCAATAAGCCACTCCAATAATTTATTTATGCATATTTTTCCATCAACACTAGGCCGCCCTGAGGGTTTGTTCCATTAATCAGATGCTATTTTTAATACCCCCGCTTCTCCTTCAAGTTGTTGGCAGAATTTAAAACGAATACAAAAGGACTTCCTTGGTTTATCGCCCTAGGGAAAAATCCTCCTTGAGTGGCTGACCTTTATTTTGGAGGTGTTGGCTCCATGTCGCCTTAGTCTAAAGAGCATGACTCAAAGCATGACTTGCTGGTTAATGATACATTACCACCACCCCCTCCTCCCGTCAAAAAAAGTAAACTTGGTCAACGCATCTCCATTGGCGTCCTGTATTGTGGAAATACACGGCGGCTGTTTGCGAGTGACACACAGTGCAGGTGGCGAGTGTCGACAATGCGGGTGACTAATGAGGTGTGCTTCCACACCATTAACATTTAATCAGCTGTTTTGCCGTGACACAGAAGGAACAAATTGTTCACTTTTATTAGCTCACCCCACCTCGCCGCGTCCGATGAATAAATCAAGCGCCGACGGGCGCCGATCCGCATTCATGTGCAGAACGTCCACCTGGCACTCGAGCGCTGTCGTGTTTGGTCCAATTTAGCTACACGTCGAGCCGGCTGACTCTTTGTCGCATCGATCAGTAGGTAAATAAAGTCTCATGCCACGCTGACAACAGCTCAACACGGCGAGATAAAAAATGGGAGAGATGAAAAGCCGTGTCGAGTAAAATCTCTGCAGAACAAAAGTAGCTAGAGGGGCAATTTTTGAAGAACAAGAAAAGTCTCATTTGTTTAAATGCTCATTGGGTATAAAAGCAAAAGGTCAACCTTCTCTGGCCCATTTTTGTGCCAGTCATACAAGGAACCACTGCGCCTGAGGCAAAACAACCAATCCCAGAAACAGGTGTGTCATCATCACATTTACCGTAGAATCTTTTTTTTAGATCATGTTTGCATCTGCAAAAGGTTTAAAAAGGATCAAGTCTTGACCAAGTAGTCGTTGGGATGAAACTAAAATGAAAAATAAGAACAAAAAGGTTTTCCAAAACACACACATTGGATTCCCACGTAAACACTGCTCCACTTTCACAAAATAAATAAACGAGCTCGACTTCACATAGTTTACACCGTGTTGCACTTTAGACCTGCGATTCTGGCACCGCTCAACAGTTCCCATGAGTAAAAAGGCAACTTGCCATCCTGCCGAGCGGACATTTTTGAATGAGTTTGCGCTGCGCTTGGTGCTCCTCAATTGACAAAGACATACTGTGAGGGTTCCTAAAATACAAGTCCAGTCTAGTTCTTTTTTTTTTTTTTTGCATTCCGCTTCATTTTTCATCCGACGACGATGCATAGTTTGCCGATGATGTCGTCTTAGCGGCTCTTGACCCACACGTGGTGTGCAATGTGTTGAAAGATTTTCTCCCTCACCTTAAGTACCTGTTTCAGTCATGCCAGAGGCATCGTTCGCCAATGCGCTGAGCTCAGAGAAGATGAGGCGGAAATCGATGGTTGCGCACCGGGTGACCTCTGGGGAGATTCACGGCGAATGAGCAGACACAGCCATTCGTTTAAGGCTCGGAGGAAAGCGAGATCGCCGTGTAGCGCACGTGACCTTCCAATCCAGTGTGCATTGCCTTCCACACTACTTTTCAAACAAACAACGCCAAACAAAGGATGAAATGAATAGAAGGAACAAAATCATCCAAAACACACAAGAATTTATTTAGATATTTATTTATTATCTATTAATTAATTTGTCAATTTATTTATCCATCGATTTATTTATCTATCTATTCATCATTTATTAAGTTATTTCTTTCTTTATCAATTTAGCTATATATGTATTTATCTATTTATTAAGTTATTTATTAATCTATTTATTAAGTTATTTATTAAGTTATTTATTAAGTTATTTATTAAGTTATTTATTAAGTTATTTATTTATTTATTATTTATTTACTATTGACTCAGAAATATGGATTAGAAGGGCGGATAGCATCACCTCAAAGGAAATACAGGAATATGTATTGAATTTATTGCTGCTGCAGATTTTTTGGGTTAAAACTGTCTCGGGTTCAAAGTACGCGTGGATCAGCTCGGCTCAAATTTGGAGCGATTTGAAAATCAAATTGCCAGCCTTAATTTACAGCATGCGCATGGCATACAAATTAAAGTAGATTTCGAATATTTGTTTTTGTCAATGGATCCATCTGTTTTTAAATTGAATTCATTTTTACTCATTTTTAGCGTCTACATTTCCTGCATCAAATTTAACTCCCTTATGTTCTTCCAGGCGTAAAAAAAAAAAAAAAGTATTAAAAGGTCAGCCGCATGGTTATTGAAAACATAGATAATGAGACCATATAGGAGGCTCAAAGAATGTTCTATGGCGTAATTACAGAGAACGGGAGCAAGACGGCGAGGTTCAAACAAAGAGAGGCCCGAGGAAATTGAAGAGCTCCTCCTACCGTTAAAACTTAATTAAAAAATAGAAGCGCGGTCATTGACGTCACACCGTCCGTCGCGCTCTCAAGTCTCAAAATGCGGCCTCGCTATGCCATAAGAAAAACATTTATTTCATAGTCCAGGGCAGGTTTGAATGACTGACAAGAGAGGAGCCCCGTTCAGGTCAGAGAAGTCCATTTGGCAAGGCTACTCCCGCATTCCTCCGTGCAAGCCGGCATGAGACACTTGACAACATGTCACTCGGCACTATTAGCCGCTAATTGGCTAGCGGGTTCCCAGTGGAGTAGTGAGAGAGCACTTTTAACTCCCTATTTTTAGCCAAGCAAAATCCAAAGTGGCTATTTGACGTGTTGGTGGAGGTAAAAAGCCGACCTGAGTGCAGGGAAGCGGGATTATCTAAAAAAAATAAAAATAAATGGGCAAACAAGGCTCAGGCAACAACTTTGCAAAGTCCCCAACGTAAAAAGTAGCAAAGGCAGACGTACGATTTTTTTTTCCCACAATTTTTCCCCCGATTACGTTTTCTCGGACTTTTTTCTAGGTCGGCGTTTATTTGCGCAATCTTCCGCCCGGCCTCCCATGAACTTCTGTTCCTCAGATTGCCCTGTCATTCGTCTCTTGTGACGAGCAAGCAATTTATTTATTTCTAAGCAATGAAAAAATAAACATGACATTTATTGCGCTCCACGGTGACATCAATAGAGTGGAAGAGAATGTGATGTACTCGAAGCGGTCAAGGGAAACAAGAGAACGCAGGAATGCGACAAAGCATGTGATGTGGAGTGGAGGTGAAGGGGGGAAAAAAAAAAAAGCTGTCCATCAGCCTTGAGAAAATATGAAAGGGAAAATAAACGCGGAACACAAACTAATTAAAAATTGGAGATGGGATAATATTCCCACGACGGCATAATTGGGATCACGTCGAGGCTGTCGCAAACGCAATCCATTTGAATATATCGGATATAAGGCTCAGGCTGGAGGGCAAAGGTCAGTCGAGCTAACGAGAAGAACATAGCAGTCGCACAATTGAGCAAACTTGATTTGTTGCTCTCCTCACCGTCCAACCGCAATGTTTGTCTTTCAGGAATGGAAAGCATCAGCTTGGAAACGAACTGGGACGCCTTAAGCTTCTCCTCTCTGGTGGCGCCGGCCAGCACCAACCGCACTTCCACGTCTGTCTTTGAGCTCAACACCCTCAACGGCTCCCACGGCGGATCCTCCTTCTTCGGGATCTTTCCGGAGAATGGCTCCGACGCCACGCCGTACCCGCTGCCCCAACCCAGGGTGAGGGACCAGGGCCTGGCCCGGGCCGAGATCGCCGTGCTCGGGGTGATCCTGGCTCTCACCACGCTGGGCAATGGTTTTGTCCTGTGGGTGCTGCTCAGGAGGAGGAAGCACAATGCGCCCATGCACGTCTTCATGGTCAACTTGTGTGTGGCTGACCTGGTGGTGGCCTTCTTTCAGGTGAGGAGCCGCATCCTTCGTGTATGAAATCAAATCAATGAAAGCGGCCGCACGCAACCCGACTCGACACAACCGGACAATCATCAAGGCAGCAGTGGATGAAGCCACGTATACATTCTTGCGATGATTATTGATGATTAGAATTCCACCAGGATTTTTTTGGAGGCAGTACAAATATTTGCTCAGCCGCCTACTCGCATAGAAATTTCTGGGATCTCCTATTCTTAATCCATAGAACATAAACAGAACGAAACAAAAAAAAAGGTCAAAACTTGGTTATATTTCAAATGCGCGTCGCTTCTTTTTATCTGTCGACATAACGTGATGAAGAATTTACTCTCAAAATGGCTAGCGGTGGCTAGCTAGCGGTGGCTAGCTAGCGAGTAGCTAGTGGACTAATTGTTCAATAAACGAAAAATGTTACAACCTGACAGAGTTGATGTTCCGACCGATATGTTCAAAATTTACGTTGTGAGGAACACTCCGCTCGGAACCGGCATGTTCTGAGCTTCGAGCTAAATCCCAATAGCGCAACTTAGCGGCAAGAATTCTTCCCATCATCATCATGAAGTCATGATTATGTCACTGAAGGAGCCAGAACATTCAGAACAACAACGTTCATGGCGCCTTTATCATACTTGACTCAGTGAGCAGATATACTGAAAAGTGACAGGTCGTTGCACTCTGCTGGCACCAGGCTAACTTCCAACATCTGCAAATCATTTTCAAGATCTTGCATCCGTCTGCCTGGCTGTTTGGCAGCAGCTAAAATAACATCAACAACATTATTAATATCAACGCAGGGCAGACGTTAAAGTGTCCAGAATGGATTTGCACTTTGACAAACTTAAGAATGTGCGTGTAGGTTCTTCCCCAGCTCATCTGGGACATCACAGACAAGTTCCAGGGACCCGATTTCCTGTGCCGCTCCATCAAGTACTTGCAGATTGTGGGAATGTTTGCGTCCTCCTACATGATCGTGGCCATGACGGTGGACCGCCATCACGCCATCTGCTGCCCGCTGCAGGCTTACCGCAGCGGGGCAGTGCCCCGCTGGAACACGTCCGTCGTGGTGGCTTGGGGTTTGGCGCTCGTCCTCAGCCTACCGCAGGTGAGAGTGAGTAACCGGATCAGGCCGGTGACATTTATTTTTTTGATGAGCATGTGTTGTTCTTCTGTCAGGTGTTCATCTTCTCACGCTCAGAAGTGAGTCCCGGGGAGTTTGAGTGCTGGGGTCACTTTGCTGAGGCGTGGGGGCTCAAGGCCTACATCACCTGGATGACGCTGGCTGTCTTTCTCCTGCCCGCCCTCATCATTACCGTCTGTCAGGTAAAACAGATTTTTTTCCAGCATCGCCTCTTATTAACTTTTGATAACATCTGGACAGGCAGAAAAATATATCGAAGCGAAGTCATCCATGGAAGAAACCAAAAGCAGGCTCCAAATTGCGATCAAATACCAGAAGCGTCTCGTGACTATGAATATCCTCGAAAAGTTTGGAGCTAGTTAATTTCTCTAGAAGCTGTGTCATTGTATCAGCACAGGTCTAAAAAAAAAAAGTAAGACATCAACAGCTAACATTAGAAGTTGGGAGTCAAAGAAAATGTTTGCACTCATTTTAAAATGAATAACTCAGGACGGTCATGAGCGCTTCAATCACCTAGCGGCCATCTTGATGGCGTAGCTCGTGTTCAGGGGGAGCAGATGTTTATCGAATTCATTCCGAGCAGCAAAGAGAGAATTCAATCATGCCACATGAGAAGGTTTGTGGTTGCTTTACTGCTGACGGTAAAGGCCAACACACAATCCTTGTTTCGCTTCAATTTCCTGAAGCGCTTCAACCAGAAATGCAAATCTGGCCTTCGCCCATCGTCAAATGGAATCCAGAGTGCTTTTGCTGATGTCATTCCAACTGTGCAAAATAAAAAAATGGTCATCTCGCAGATAAGAATCTTCCGGGAGATCCACAACAACATCTACCTAAAGTCGGAGAGGATGGTGATGGCTGAGCTGAAGAGGAAAGAAATCCTTTTCCCTTTCCGCAGCTTTAAGAGAGAAGAGCGGGCCAGGGAAAGAGAAAGGGGGCGGCGGGCGTCCGGAGGCGGCGCTCATCTGGGACTGCGGCTGAAGCCCGTGACAAACAAAAACACGTCCGATAAAAGTCAAGCGGGAGACGTCGCGTCGAGAAGCGCGCCGTCGTCCGATCAGCGGCAAGCCAACGGTCCCGAGTGCCACGAGTCCTGCACGGCGGTCCCCGGCTCACCTCGCTGCTCCCTTGATTACGCCCCCCCTCGCCACGAAGCGCCGCCGCCTCCCAGCATCACCAAGGCCATGTCCAAAACAGTCCGAATGACGCTGGTCATTGTGCTGGTCTACACTGTGTGCTGGTCCCCTTTCTTCATTGTTCAGCTGTGGGCCGCCTGGGACCCCAACTCTCCCAACCAAGGTCAGTAACATTCACCTTGGGTCGGGCCGCTGTGCTCAATGCATTCGATTGGTGTTCCAGGAACCACAGACAACCAAGTTTCTGGAACTTGAAAGACTTTGAGACTTCTGTTGTACGCCATGGCTCAGAATACTAAAAGCAGGAGTCACCAAAACGGCAGCCAGGTTGACACCGCGGCTCAGTTCTAAAAATAGCTCCAAACAAAAGCAAGGCCTGATAGTGTGTCCCGTGATTTGAAGCAAAAGATAAACAGCAGAGAGCAGTAAAGAACCTCCCCACTGATTTTGCAACCTGAGCGGCCAGATGTTGACATTTCATCAACAATCATCGGCGCTGGCGGCTCAAAAATTGGAGGCGGGTCCAACATTGTGCTTTATTTTACAACTGACCTTTACCTTAAACGAGTAACACGCAATTCTATATCGTATAACACACACACACACACATGGCCGCACGGCTGATGTTTATCGTCGTTTAGACCCAAATCAACATTTCCGTTGTTTATTGCTGACACGAGTATGACATAGGCTCGACTTATGTAATGATTATTATTAGAAGCCCCCCAAAAAAAAACAGGACGCGAGTCCATCTGGAATGTTTACAGCTCTATAGTGGGACAGTTGATTAACACAATGGACTCTGTGAGGTTCCCGCACTGATCCGCTTATCTTTTCAGGAGTGGCCTTCACCATCCTCATGCTGCTGGCCAGTCTCAACTCATGCACCAACCCGTGGATCTACACGGCCTTCTCCAGCAGCGTGTCCGGAGAGCTTCACAATCTGCTACGCTGCGGCTGGCCAGCCGGACGCCGTCGGGGCTCGCTGCCCGACGACTCCACCTCCACGCATACGTCCACCACCAAGGACAGCCAGTACTGACCCGGTGAGACAACCCCAGAGAACCTCGCCTCGTCCTCCGGAGAACACGGGTGACCTGCTTCTGCCAGATGTTCCCAACGATGGGATCGATGCGGACGGGAACTCCATCCGCAAGGGCGCGTGACGGAATGCGCTCGAGCGGTTGTGCAAAGTGACCTCGGCTCGAAGCGTTTATTCCCGCTGGAAGTTCTGTCGGCCCAAGAACGGAAGGTGTGAATGGCGTCGGGCGGTCAAAGAAGCGGATGGCGAGCTAGCTGCCGCGGGACCGACATGTCACGGACGACGCTATTCCACAGGAAGGCTGCGGTGGAAATCCAATCATGTGAACAAACTTCGACACAAGTGAATTAGCGACGGATGAACTTAAGAGGAGAGCTGTGAGCAAACACGAGAGGCTCATTCAAGAGAGAACACACACACACACACACACACACACACACACACACACACACTGGAACACATCCACCCAAACAAACATGAGCCCTCGCGGGGCAGCTTAGGTCTGCAAAACGAACAATCCGGCTTTCCGCAAGCCAGCGGGACACAATGATGTGTTTTGATGACAGCATGTGAAGTATAGAAAATGACTTCCTGACCGGTTACGCAACGCGCCGAAGGAACGAGAGGAAATATTTCCAAAGCATTCCATGTCAAAGGATACATATTGATTATCGGGCACGTTGGACAGCATGCGCCTTGTAAACGTTGTCGTTTGTAGAGTTGGAAAGTGGCGACAAGTTTGCGTTAGTCGTGTAACCAAAGATAAGCTTGCACTTTTCATTAGAAAAGCGGTGCCGGTCCGAACAGAGTGCGGATAATGCCCACGGACACTTTTATAGCCCGACAGCCCCGGTTTAATCTCACGCTGTCGTCGGGCGGGTTATTCTCGGCGGCGATATCGCCAGAGAAGCGCTTTTCAATTTCATTTATCGACAGTTTCCACCTCACCGTTCGTAATGCATTTCTGTCCACCATGTTTTTTTTTTGTTATTTTTTTATTATCCAACTATTAAAGTCCGGCAAATGAAAGTAGATGAAAGTATCGTCAACATGAGGCAAACTCAAAGGCCGCAATGACGCAGCAGCTTCAAAGTGCTTGAATTCGGACATTCCCATGACATTGCGCAATAAAAACTTGCTCTTTGCATTTTTCTTATTCTCATTTGAACCCTCATGAGAAAATGTCCCTCTGCAAGATGCGTAAATATGAAACAGAGGAGAAGCGTAAAAAAATGGAACGCCACCAGCAGCCAATGGGCTAATATCCACAATCAGCAATTAAACGTTGTGTAACATTCAATATTTATCTTCTATATTTCTTCTTCTTTGTGTGTGGTCACTGCCCTCCGTTAACACTCGTCGTTTCGAGTGTTCGCTAAAAAGTAAACGCGTGATCACCGATTTGATACGATACTACTTGATAGGCACGATTTTGCAACTTGGGATGGTTCCGAAAGATGCTTCTTAAAAGGATCAAGAAAATGAAAAGTTTGTTTCAGTTAATGGTAACAAACAGCATCGATCATCGGTACAATCCGAAAAAAGGCAACTACTTGATAAACTCTTTGCGTACGGCTGAGTGTGGATTATACTGCCCCCAGGTGGCCATTGCGAGTGAAACAGATGGAGCAGCACGACTTCTATTGAATTGAAGTAAAGCATGTGGAGGAAAAAAGAAATGCTTTGACGCTTGAATCATTGATGACATGACTGCGGGCATTTTGGCGTCACACAACGTCAATTTTTCTTTTTTGGTGGATTTGGAATGAATTAATGACTCCGAATTTAAAAAGCACCACTGGATAACAAATTTAAATTGGCTCAAGGCACCGCGGTCGAAACGAGCTCGGCAAAACGAGCAGCAGAAGAATCTCCGTGTGATCCTTTGTGATGGTGTCTCCTAAGACTACGCAGATGTAGCCGTTGGCCGGTGTCACAGATGAAAGCAGACATTTCCAGACGTTCTGTTTTTGTGTCCAAAGCACAATTGCGGAGGACAATGCTGGGACGCTTTCAAGATGTCTCGGGAATCCTCGTCCATGTCGGAGGAGAAGCCTCACCTTTTCCTCTGGCCCGGCGCCGCGTCCAGCATTTGTTCCCCAGACACGACGCTCCTCTTTGATAGTTTGCCAGACGAAAAGCTACATCAACACCCTGGCGCGTTCTACTTTGTTTCATCGGGAAGTGGGCCAAGTTCTCCGCAAACTCCTTTGGGTGTTAATGTATGTTCCTCTTCCTGGTAGGAAACGGAGAGGTCAATAGATGTTTCTTCTCCAATGATGCTCTCGCAATGGCCTCTCACACTTATGGTGCCTTGAGGTACGAACTTCCATCTGTTCCGTGACCTTGTTCCTCAGACAAAACACTTTGTAACACTTTTCAAATATCCTTTTTCAATGGAAAATGCAATTAATCCATGACAGACTTTTTATTAGAAAAAAAAAAGAAAAAAAAAAAAAACAGCACGCTGTAACATTGACAATTTACAGAAATGTAAAGTAGGATTGTTTTGTGTGCTTGCGAGGATTGTGAATTTCATTTTGCAATGCCGCTTGAATTACAAATACTTTGGGATTCTGGAACGCAAAGAATTAAAGAGATTTTGAATCACTTTTTGTTCCAATTCAATGGGAATTGTGCTGTTCTTTCTGGTGGACACGCTTTGGCCACTTGGGGGCAGAATAACAGATGAGCTAGAGTTATTCTTCATTCATTGCAAAGGATGAAACGTACTCCCGTCTTCGGTCTGATCGCTCGCATTTCCTCAGGTGCTGTGCTTTGCGAAACTTCGTATCACCCAAACACTTTTAACAAATACGAGCAAATACGACGATGGCCGTAGATTCCAGATAGGTCCCCATTTTTGTGTGCACGCTCGCTAACGAGGATGCGTTTTGGGCTGAGGTCGTGTGTATGAGCCATTTGGCCTTCTTGAATTATTTTTGAGTTGGTTGACCTCCACGCCACTAGAGGGACTCTCGCGTTAATTAATGGGAATCTTATAAAACCCGCGGGTGAATTAGGACACGGGCAGGGTTGACAGGAGGAAAATAAACCCGCAAGTATCTTTTTATTTGTACCATCAACAACAGAACTCTTATTACGCCTGCTCATTTACATATTTTAAGTGCAAATTCGTCATAACAATCAGCCATCAGCCCCCCGGGAAGTAATTATACAGGGTTAGTCATTTGATCGTGTTTTCAATACTACCGAGGTGTTTGCCGCCAAGTCACGGACTACAACGGGAATGAATGACTCCGCTTGGAAGCCGCGGCAAGGTCAGCAAAATGGGTGAGCCGCTCTCCTGAAATCGATTCGGGCCCGGCGGACAAGTGCGGGATGATGAGGCCTCCAGCCTTGAGCGCTAGCCACAAGGATGGATTTCTTTCTTTCAAGATTTCGCAGCCAGTTTGTCCATTGCCGTTTCAAATGGATACGAAAATGTCACAAGGCATCCGATTTCATGCGGGCGCATTTCATCTGTTTATTTACAATTCTTCACAAATGTTTTACGAGGGATCGGCCGACCCGCTTTTGATGGATTTATGGCCAACAGAACGGTTTGACGAGCTAGTCAAGTCGAGTCGAGTTGATTTATGTGGCCCTAGTTCACAAACAAGTCTCAAAGGGCTTTACGTGTATGAAAATGGACAATTATTCTCAATCATCCCTTGATCTTAAACTCCCAGGAGGGAAATGGAAAAACTCAAAGATGAGAAACCTTGAGAAGAGAACACAAATGGGAGGATCCCCCTTCCAGGTTAATTAAAGGCCACGGCATCAAAACGTGACTTTAATCGTGTCTTAAATGTAGCGGTTCTGGTATCTACAAGTCGGGCGTTTCAAATCGTAAATGTAAATTGGCAAATATTGGAGGGATGTGATGACATTTTCTAAGTCTCGCCTCAGCATTTTAAGATCTGCGTCCGCTGCCGTTTCATCAGCGGCGCGTCACGGCCGACGTCCAACTGTGAGGAGTTAACGAGCAGCGGCGTAATGGAAAAGCAAAATAAAAGCAGAACTCGAGGAAAGCAGGCAGCTTCCATATATGGCCGCTTTTTGACCAGCGGCCCGGGCCGCCCGGCAGACAAAGCGGATTAGTAGATACGCACACGGGACCGGAAGAGCCAGATAAGAAAGAGGGAGAGAGAAAAGCGCAGAGGCTTACTCGGCCCGCTCACATTGTTGCGTTAGCGGCTGCTCTACTGTACACAAGTCGGATCGGCCGTGACATAATGGCGACAATGGCCGTGGCTCATTCATGATAAAGCCAGAATGGTGGGAGAAGAGACAGCGTGATTTCACGGCTGACTGAATTTGTTCGATTTGGGTGCAAGAGTGGGTCTTGGAATTCGATTGGCTGCTACTGATTTTTGTTTGAGAGTTAAAAAAAAAAAAAAAAAAAAGACTGTCTTTCATGCGCCATGGTTAGTGTGAATGCTTGTCTTTTGTGTTTACATGGCGAGCGGCTCAGGAAGAGGTCCATCTTTCCGCAAGCATGAAGACGAGCACTATAGAGCATAGGTGTCAAACCCGAGGCCCGGGGGCCAGGTGTGGCCCGCCACATCATTTTAAGTGGCCCCCGAATACAAATCGTTTTCCATGTGTCAAAACTAAAATTACAAATTGTCTTAATGGAATTATTGCTAGCATTTTTTTATTAGCATTCATCTTTTTAAACCATTTGAACAGTTTTTACTCGTCTCTGATTTCAAACCTAGTTATTCATCAGTTTGTTGTGTAGCCAATACTATAAAAGGCGTTGACTGTCATAATGGCCCTCCGAAGGAAACTATGACTACGAAAAATTTGTTTGACACCCCTGCCTAAAAAAAAACGCTATATGGATCGAAATGGGCTGGGATTCCAAAATCCCCAAAACTTTTTTTCGTCTTAAACTCCGTGCACAGCTTTCTTTTAACGAACTGAAATGACCTTTAGCTAATCCAACGGGCACGCGAGAATCAAGTCTAGCCTTCCTGTGGTTGTATTTACTTTGAAGAGAAGAAAAAAAAAAAGTAAATACTTGAACATATTTGGTTTGGTACTCCCGCAGAGAAGCGCAATCATGCCTTGGAAGGCAATCACACAAGCGCAAAAGAGCGAGACAACCCCGCAGCCTTCGGCGGCGTTTGTTTCAGCGATGCGCCGCTTCTTCCCACAGTCTCGTGCAAACTTCTCTTGGGCCTCTTTGAAATTTGGATTGTCCTCTGGGCGAGGTGAGCGCAACGCAATGCAGGTTTACTACGTACACGTGCTGGTGCCACGAGAGTCTGCAAATTGAAATTAGTTGGGTTTTAAGGCTCCACATGGAACACGCAAAATGGACTCGAGCTGTTTCTATGCAGCCGCAAGAAAAAAAAGAAAAGGAAAAAAAGAAAAGGCTTATTGAGTCTTTCCAGGAACAGAACAAACAAGAAGTCATGCAGGTTTGGGCTGTGTTCTCGACAAATGAACTGAAAACTTGACATCTGTCGGCATGTTTAACTTTAATGTTCACAGCTGCTTTTTAATCGACCAATCGTCACCATTATTCCCTTTTGCATGTTTTGTCGTTTTACTGCTTTGTTTTTTCTAGTCGTCGATGCTTTTATGTTGAGGTTTTATCTCAATTTTCAGGTCGTCTTGTTCTTTCCTCAGTTTCTTTGCCTCTGTAAACATTTGTCTTGCGGTTAAATGAACTCAACCCGTTGCTTTGGGAATAAACAATAAAAAATAACTACATGATGGGGCAAACTGCACAATTTGGACTTTAATTGCCCGTCGTAGAGGTAAAGCGGTGTGAAACGTGAACTAAAACTGGGCCTCAAGATGTTGCATAGTGATAGAAGACTTAGTCGCTGCACGAGAATAAAATGCACAGCACTGCCACCGTGTGGGCAATTAGTGTAACTACACAAAGACTTGATCGATATAGCAACTTTCCTTAAGCCAGTCAGGCTATTTGTGTTTTGCTGGGAGCGTTGGCAGTGACGCAACGCAAAAGTAGAGATCTACAAAGAAGAGTAATTTTCGGAACAGCTAAGTAATGGAACGTGAAATACATTTCACTCCGATGTCTGCATAAAAAAAATCCCCCAAGCTGTCAACCTTTGGAATCTTCACAGAAGCTGCAAAACCACCCAGATCATTTGAATCGGGCGTGCAGAGAGACGGAGAGAAAACAACGCACCCCCGAGGACCAGGTGACTTGCGAGAAAGACCCGTTGCAGTTGCAGAATTTGCCACACGAGGGCAGCATTTCACTTTAAATGAAAATGCCTCGTCTCAGCCATTTTTACGCCAAAGGTAAAAAAAAAAAAAAAAACTAACTGGTGTCTCATAGCTATCAAATAAGTAATAAATTAAAAAAATCAAATAAAACAAATAATAATTTAAAAAACAAAACATTTTATTCCCTCTTTTTTTGTCCAGAATTTCACAAGGGAGGGGAAGGGAGACTGGCAATGAAAGACTTCGCTTCCATGCATTTTCAACAGGATAACTTTGGGTTCCCCTCAGTACACGGCGGAGTGTTACGGGCCACCCTGACCATTATCCCCACCTCCAGTTTTCCAAAAACTTCGAACTGTGAACACTTGCTCGTTGGGTGAACACAACAATCTGCAATCGACTTCCATCGTGATCGGCTCCAGCGCAGAAGAGAGAAAGGCTGGATTGCTGAAAAAGAGATTCTGTCTCAGCTTTGTGTCTCTCACTGAGAAATCGAACCTTTGACCTCGGTCAGACAGTTGTCTGAAGTTGAAGCTCTGTAATTCCCCATCGTCACTGCTTAGATTTGATCTATTTAAAGCTGCTGCATTCCTCTCTCAGAAGACGCTGATCTCTTTGAGGACGTCCAGTGCCAGAAATAACAGGTTTGGACCAACACGCGGCCGAGGCGTGGTGGGCTTGGCTGACCATGACTGCGGTTTTTGCTCCACTCTTCTTTGCCTCAACTCTATTTGTCTGTTTTTCTCACAGACTTTTGCGAGGAGGGAGGGGTTCTTCATCTTACTCATTGGAAGTGGCTAAAGAAACAAGAGCACATCCTCAAGTCTGGGAATTCGGGAGAGTGTAGTCAGAGGCGACCAACGTCGGTACTGGATTGCCATCCCGACTATTTGCCGCAGTTGCTAAACGTGCTAGAATTTTAATCCATCAAGTTCTCAAGTGCAGGTGACGTGACCAGAAATAAAGTTGTCTAGTATAAAAGAAAATAAAAAATACTTGTCACTTGTTTCACTTTGCAACAATTTGGCCTTGGAGTCAGCTGCACTTTTTTTTTGTGACATCTGGAATAAAACATCCTTCATCGGGGAGAGTGACAACGACTGCAGGGTTGACATGTCGTCGTGGGATGTGGCATCCGTCATGCATTATTTGGCAGGAAGCTAACACTCATTTTGCATTAGATGCATGGCTCAGTGCACCGGCATAGCCGCTGTCAAAAACACACACACACAAATGCACAAGTGCATGTTTGTCACCTCTCTTGACACTGTTTGTGTACAAGAATGTAGGTCACCTACTGTATGTCTGCATTAATGTTTGTGTGTGCACTGCTGAGGTTGCACATACACACACACACACACACACGAAGCAGCGGTAGGTCAGTTTAATATTTAATTGGGCTGATGGACGGCGTCTGTTGCTCGGCGAGACAAACATCATTATAACACACTAAGTGCCTTAAATCTAATTAGAGCTGAAAATCACATTACAGCCGCTGGGTGATATATGAAGCGGCTAAACCACAGTTTTTTTTTTTTTTACGCTGCTCATTGGGGTAGGAAAAAAAGTAACGGGTTTGAATAATAATTGACAATCAATAATTATAGAGAAGGTCATAAGAAACAGGTGAGAAGAAAGGAAAGGTTGTGTTGTGGTCATTTGTGAGTGATTTTTTAACAAAACAACAACCAAATGCTTGTTCGTATTCATCACTGTTCTATTTCTAGTATTGCACCTAAGCAAAACTCGTGTGTGTGTGTGTTGGGGGGTCTAATTTATGAACAATGAGTGCATAAACAGCTTCCACTTAGCTTACATGCTTTTGCACTTGGCTCGTGTGGAGATCCGATTGAGTGTTGGGCTCTGGCGGACATGAAACAACAGCTTCGCTTTTAGATTTGGAAACCTCCGCATCTCGATCATTTCCACCAGGGGAAACAAATAACTGAGATTTTTGCGCCAAGTGTCGGAGCGGCAAAATAAACCACAAAGCTGAAACAATTGGCGACAACAATGAAAATGGTTGCGCAATGGTTCCACAGTTAGAAATGTCTCTTTTTCATAAATAACATTTCTTGCGACAACATGCGTGTGGGGGATATGCGCTTTGAGCGCAGCGCCACTCCGCAGCCTTGGCAAGAGGCGCCTTGCCCTTGTTCTCTCCTTCTCCCGCTCCCTCGCCGTTTGTACGGAACAGATGCCAGCGCTGGGTAAAGCCCTCTCCGAAGGGCTCGACCCGGCAGCGGCATATTGCTTTATAATTAATGAAATTAGGGCCCGTGTCGGCAGACGCGAGACTGCTCCCCTCAACAAGGCTGAGGGGAAGAAAAAGACTGCTTGGATGAAGTCGCTCGGAGCTTTGCAACAGGCTCAGGTAACGCCACATGCGGCCTTGAAGCGCTCGCTCCAACAAAAACGCTAACACAAAAGGCACAACCAGGTCACACAAAACCTGTGCAGACCTGAACTTTGTAACGCAATTTTGCAACCACGAGTAAAAAATGGGAGCACTGCTTGCTTGGAAGCCAAACTGACGGTTTTTCTAGGTCACACAAGCTGACATTTACATTTTTGACTCAATTTTATAACTGCTGGTGATCATTTATAACATTATCGGTTGGTATATAAGGGGTTTTTTTTAGTTTAGTTTATGTATTTATTTTATTTTGTATTTTTTATGCATTTATTTTTATTTAGTTTTCAGTGTAGAGCCCACAATCTCTATTTTGTTTGTATTTTGTAGATTTACATTATATTTTTTATTATTTTTATCATTTTACTTTATTTTCTACTTATTTATCCATTTATTTTTAATTAGTTTGCAATGTGGACCCCACAAGTCCCAAATGCAGCCAGGACAACCAGGACGCAATGCAAATTTTCTACTTGCTAATGCTAACCATTCCCAGCCAGAGATGGCTAGCAGGCCGGCTGTCTTTTAATGCCGTTGTAAATTGCCCCTTGAGCAGGGAACCAGCCGAGGAGGGAAGGCGGCGTGAAATCTCAGACACCTGGTGGCGCTTCCTGCAGCCGAGCGTGCAACTGGTGCAGAAAGCCAGCTGCATAAGGCGCCTGGGCAGCTGTGGCGCCCAAGACAAGTTGGCATGCACCGATGACCTCTACGTCCATCCGTTCCATTCAAATCCAGAATGTTACCTCATATGTTACGTACGCTCGTCATTATTCAGCGAGCGTGGCGCCTTACATAATCAGTGAGTGCCTCAACAGCTCATTGAGCATCATCTGAGGTCAAAGCTCAGGGAGGCATTCATTTAAGTGCAACTGTCCCATTTAAAAGTGCTCGTCAATCATTTTTTGGTGAACAACATCGGAACGCTACAATCAATTCTTCTTCTTAGTTGAACAAAAACAATAGGCGAGATGACAGTTGACCCCGCCCAAAAAAATGGCAGCATCAATTTGCAAATCCACCTTAAAATTCCCCCCTTTTTTTTGTTATAATTCACCTTTGGGATAGAGAAAAACGTAATTTCGGTCTCTTTGTGTGTTGTGACATGTGGAGAGATTGACAATAAAGCTGACTTTGACTTTGACTTTTGAAATTTATAGATACCTCAAATTGAATAGCACACTTTAAAGATATACAAAGCAATGAGAGAACAATATTTCCCAACAATATCAACAATATCCCAAACCGTAATATGTTCAGGTTCAGTCAATCCTAAAGAAGCAAATAAAAATCCAAATCCTACCTTGACAGGAACAAGTCAACAGTGATGGCATCATGTGTTGTCCTATAATGGTCTTCGGAATCATAGTTTGTTGCGAGCTTGCAAGCTTAGAATCCAAAAGTTTCTCCAGGAAGAAGAAAAAAAAACGACCTGGGAATCAGTCCACAAAGAAGAATAGAATTTAGTTCATTTAGCAAAATATAACAATGTAAGGCCGCATGTCAGTGGATGACTGGAAAATGCAGTTATTGGCTCTAAAACCGCCCACGTTTACCAACACACTGGGAGATTTACACATAAAGTTAATACTGCAAGAATACAATATACAGGCATTAAATATTATTTAATTTGCTTTATTATTAAATATATTATTATTTAATAGAAATATTATTTCTCTTTGCTTTACGCCAACAGCAAAAAGTGCTCAAATGGAGCCTCAAAGCATCGTCAGTATATACAAAGATTGCTTATTATAAGTCACTAAGAAACAGAAACATACCAAAAACTCGTCCATTTAATGTTTTAGTGTTCTATTCACATACTTCCTTGGTTAGATAAATGAAAATCAAGATTTTAAGTGGAAAAAATAACTCTTGGCAATCCGACGATGTCGTACTAACGGCAATTAGAGGTCGAGCCTGCACCTGCTGAATCCGGTAGTTTTTTGTCCCCCCCCCCGGTATGACAATACGTCTCAAACTAAAATAGTTCACCCCCCCAAAAAAAACTATTTGCATTGGATACCCACATATTTCTCATAACATAGTTTCAATTATTTCTAACATTTTATATTTTGTGTACCTGCTCAATCCCGTTTGCTCCGGTATGAGGACGAAGATAGGATATGCTAATGAGGCGCAAGAAGTGAAGCCACGAGCGGCCATCTTTTGTTGCCATGATTTATTTCAGTTTCTATGACATAAACGCCACTGTGTTTGGCCTTCTGTTGAAACAATAAGTGTAGGAGAAGCTCTAAACGTACATTTTATCTTTAAGAATAAAATTATAAACTTTCTCTACTGAGGTTTATTTCTCAGTTTGCTACTCAAATATTCATCTGCATCATGTTAGAGCCACCACCAAAGAAATAAAATAACACAGAGACGTGAAATATAAACCTAAAGTCAGCATACAGAGACAATGTAGTTTGAATGTAGTTTAAATTCCGCTATCTGTGAGGATCTCATTTCTCCACACACAGATCATGCCATTTAAAAAATGCATTGAGGTAAAAAAATAACAGAAATTGTCAGTAAGAGGCAGCGCAACATGGGTACGCTTTGGTTTGTGTATGTCGGTGTGTGTTTGTGTACATGTGAGAGAGTGAAAACGTTGAGCATGTGAAAAGAGGATCACAGGTGTGTTTGCAAGCTCCACAGAGAGCCTCCTTCCTCCAAAGGCCCACCGCCCCCGAGCATCCTGAGTAATATCAGGCTGCAGAGCACCTGCGTCCTTACCCCAAAACACACACACACACACACACGCGTCTAATGACCCTTTATCGGTCTGCCATACGGCTCTAATAGCCAGCTGTGTGCAAAGCCAAGCGGAGCGTGCCAACAGTCACTGATGCAGTTGTAATATTAGATGAGAGCAAATTTCACACGAGCCTTCACAAACACGTCAATCGCACACGATTCATTTTCTGCGTGACAAAATGTGCAATCTAAATAGACAAACTTAATGTTCATAACTACAAATAAAGTCTGAGGAGGGAGAGGAACGTTGTAAATCTTTATTTATTCCAGTTAATATAAATGTTGTAATAAATAGTGACGTTTAGATTGAGTTTCTCAATTGCTGCAGCAACGACGGAACAGTAAATTATAACCACAACTCGGGATTTAAAATCTCACGGTTGTTTGGTCAGTTTTTCTCCCGCCGTCATCTCCGCTGCCCTGCAGAATTTGGGCTGTCCGTGTTGCTATACGGAGACAAGGACGACGGTGCTGACCCGCTTCCCGTTTCTCGATCTGTCTCTGGCTCTCCCTCAGTTGCAGATGCGCACGCTGAACCTCTTTCATCTTCACTCGAGTCCACGGATTTCTGTTCTCGCCCCTCATCGGAGTGACGCTCCCGGTCGTCGTCTTCGGGGCCCGACTCCCTGGAATTGTGTCGCTTGAAGTTGAAGCGTTGGTTCTGAAAGAACTTGACAATAGTGTGCTGAGGCAGGTCCAGTTGGGCTGACAGGGTGTGGATGGCCTCCTGGTCCGGGTAAAGCCCCACGTCGCCGATGAAGCTCTGCAAGATCCCCAACGCCTCCAAGGAGATTCGGGAATTTTTGGCTTCTCCGAGGCTCGGGCTCCTTCCGTGCTGAGGCCCGCTTTCCGACCCACTGACGAGAGGTGAAGCTGTCGGCTGCGGGTGCACGTGAAGAGGCGATAGAGCTCTCAGAGATGGCAGTGGTGGTCCCTGAAAAAAATAAAAAAAATCACAGCTTCAGCGTGCACGTTTGGAGACTGGGGTGGGGCGGCCCGCACTCCCAAAACCAAAAACTCGTGGGCCATCAAACAGACTGGACAGACCTAAATAGAGATAATGGCAATTCCTTTCTCTCTTTCTTTCGCCGTCCAAAAATGAAATTACAGGCTGGCTGCCTTTGGAATGATACGGAGGTGGAGACTGACTGGCAAATATTTTGCGGAGACTGCCGAGCGGGGGCTCATTGAGCGAGCGTGTCTTTTTTTTTTTTCAATGACTTGCCAGACGAAAACAAAGACAAGAAACTATTTTGGTTTGGCTTGGTTCTATAGCTGGACACACCTGATGTTCAGGGATGCGCGGGCCACCGTGCTGCTGCCTGGCCTCCTCCTCATAAACGCGATCGCGCTCGGCCTGCGGGATGGACAGAAACCTCCGGATGGTGCCCAGGTTCTCCAACAGCGTGCGGTTCTCTTGGCTCGGGCTCTCTTTCCATCGGAGGAGTTCACACAGCCAACCCTGACAAAATAGGTTCTCGTTGCCGGTCGTGCAACAAAGCTAATTGCGGGGAACGGAAAGCGCGGCTTACTTGGCTCTTGTTGGCCGAGACTTTGGCGAACAGACATTGGGAAACCTTGGCCCTCTTCATCTCTTGTTGGATCTCCTCGTAAATCCTCGACGTGATGTTCTCAAGCGTCTTAACGGGAGTTTCCGCGTGGCATTTAGTCTGCAGACAGGAACTAAAATTGAAGCAGTCGTGTCACATGACCAAACTATTTTCACACGTGTACCTGTGCGTGTTTGTGAGCGTTGTTGTGGTTTGCCGGAGTGTTCCTCTCTCGCTCCGCCTGGTAGATGCGGTCTCGTTCTCCTTCGGGAAGAGCCAGGAAAGCCTGCATGGCCTTGAGGTTGACAATGAGTGACTGGGAAGCCGAGCGAGGGTCTTCCTCCTTGCGCAGGATCTCCGAGAGCAAGCCCTGCCCGGTGACGACTCGTTATGGGATGATCTCGGTCGGATTTACGTTGGGTGAGTTTACCTGCGTGCGGTTGAAGGCCACCCGGGCAAAGACAGCTTGAGAGACGCTGGCTCTCTTGAGCTCGCTCCGAACTCGACGGTAGATGTCGGCGGACACTTCGGCTCCCGTGGGCTCCGCCGGGCCTTTGCACGGCGGGCGGTTGGCGCACGCGGGCTGGCGACACAGCAGGCGGTTGACGGCCAGTTGTCGGCCGATGAGGTGCGCCACGGCGAGTTGATGGCGCATGAGCGGTGGGAGACCGCCGTGCAAAGGGGGGCTGGGCGAAGGATCGCTGAAATGCGGCAGGCTGGAGTTGTGCTCCTCCATGAGCTGATTGGGGAAGCATCCGGCAGCACCCAGGTGAGGGAAAAGAGAAGGAAGACGCTTGTCCAGCGTATTTGGCTCCCAATCTCGCTCCGCTGTGGAAACACACAACAGAATATTTTTAGGCTTTTTATTTCAAAGCCAAACAAAGTCACGGAAAAAACACTCGTCTGGCTTCATTCCACCTATCAAGCGCCTCTCAGGTTTTCCTCTCGTTCTCGTCAGTCGACTCTCCTTCTGATTTCCAAGCCTAAGCAATCTGCTCAACCTAAAGAAAAAGCTCAGCATCTATATTTGCACCACCTCCAGCTCTGCTCGCTGCCTCCACTCGGTCAAGTATCTGACTGGTGGAAAGTCCTTTTCAGTTCTTGTGGATTTTGATGACTCGTCCTCACTGGAGCCAATGTGTTTCTTGTTACGCTGGTGTTGGGTTGAGGGTCACGTGGGCTATTAGGAGAATAAAAATGGGACTGAGGTTTGGCAGAGCGTCAGATTTGTACCCTCAGCATGTTGTGTGTGTGTGTGTGTGTGTGTGTGTACAGAGCGGGGTTGCTGCACTGGTTCCTCGACTATGGCATATCTATTAAGGGTGACATTAATGCGAACCATGTGTGACGACGGTTCCATCCGACCATGAGCCGTCACTGGCACAAGGGCTCGACGCTTTAGATCACGCACACATAAGAATGCAGATTTGAAGCAAATGCATGGGAGTTGTCACCTTGAGTGCGTTTGTAATGTTTGTACCAGCGTCCAAACTCTTGGCATTTGGACACGGACATGTTGGCAGAGTAGGAACTGTTGACCATGGTAGAAATCAGATTCTGGGGAGAGACAACATTGAGCAAAGTTGAGGACAGTATGAGTGCAGAGTTTCCAATATTGCAAATAAAGAGTGTGTGTGAGTGTGTGTTAGTTCTATCTACCTGGGAGAGCGGACACTCCTCGGGCAGAGCGTGGTGGTTGGTCTCTCTGAGAATCTCTTTGAGGGCCTTCCTCACTGTGGCATGCGTCCACTGTTCAGAGGGAAGCTCCTCCAGCCGGGCGAAACTGCAAACAAAATAAGACTGACTTTTTTTTTCTTCAGATCACAGAGTCCGGACTGAAGTACCTGTGCAGCAGGATCCGTAGCGTGACCATGTGGTAAACATCCAGCAGCATGTCTGCCACCGTGGCTTCTGGAGCATCTGTCAGGTTGTGGACGGGCATCGGCTTCCACCGGCCCACTTTGATGACACCTGGAAAACACACACACCTTCCGATATAGACAAACGAAAGCATGACGATGAGCTTGGCTGTGACCCTCATTGTGGACCACAAGTCCAAACGAAGAACTTTGCTCATGTTGGGTGAGGAAAAGACTCAATTTGATGTCAGTAAGTGTTTGCGCTGGAATCCCGCATGTTCAGAATAAACAGGCAGTCTAATCAAAGAACCCCCGGCCCGCTTTAAAAATACTTCAATGAGACAAAGTCATGCCAAATAAAATAGAATCAAGGGATGGAAAAAAAAAAAAAAAGTCGTGTCATATTGGTTGCAACCACAATTGTGGAGCGGTGTTGGGATGATGCCAAACACGGAAAAAGAATACTGTGAAAAGAAAAGGGTAAGGTTGGACGGAGGAGGGTTGCCGAGAGGCCAGGAATGGCTTCATAAAAAGACAACGACAAAAAAATCCAAGATGGAGTCATGGGCCTCTATTGTGTAAACCTCCTGGCACTCATTGCGCTGCTGTGGTGGAGCCACCCAGCTGGAAAACAGCTCCAATCTATTCATTGTCGCTCTTAATAATTCACTACTCAGTCATGAATTACCAAAAACATTTGAAACATCCCACGAGATATTTTAGGAGGTTACCAACGACGGAAATACACGCACCTCGGGCCTGGACAGCCGAGCCCTGCGAGTAGCCCAACGACATGAGCGCCGTCTCCACCAGTTGTGTGAAGGGGACATCTTTCGGGATCAGCACAAACTCGGCGTGACGGCGAGCGTGCTGCCTGCCGTCGCTCGCCACGTCTGCGTGCTCCACAACGCAGTAGACCGGGATGGTCACGCCTGCTACACAAAAGGTCCGAATGACACCAAACGTCTTGGCTAATTGCTAATTGACAAATGAGGTCAAGCTAAGTTTAGCCTGGGTTGCAGTCTCACCTCCCGGCCTCAACGGTGTGTCTCGATAAAGCTGAGTTTGGGGGGTGTCGTTGAGCTCCCGAAGGTTCATCTTGCACAGCGGGGGTCCGCTCGGGGGGGTGCTACCGACGCCACTGCCTTCCTCTGGACTGTTCTGATGGCTCTCCGGTCCCCTTGCTCCACCTGGCAAAGAACCTGAGGAACATCAAGTGTCAATAAAGAGGAGTTTGTCATTCATGTTGATGACTCCTGTTATAGGCGGATGAGTTTCAGAATTTTCAACACATGCAAATTCATGTTCATTAGTGCATTTTTATAGCAATAAATTAATCGCAATATAAATTAATCAATTCAATTATTTAATCAGGTCATTATGCAGTGTCCACAAATTTATAATTGTACAAAATCTTTAACCCAATACCCCTCCAAAAATAGAAAATACTATAATAAAACTTGCATTAATAAAATGTATATATATATTTTAAACTTTGCTACATGAATATTTCCAAATTGTAAAGGGACTTTGCGGAGAGCGTTAATTGTAATTCTAGCAGCCACGCGGTAAACACAAACGTGCAATGACACAATTTGTTCGCATGCATTAACAAGAACTTACTTTTCATCATGCTGCCTGCCAGTTTAAAGTCAGTCCGTCCATTGGGAAAGTTGCGCCGCTCCGTCCGATCCCACAGCCAACTTTTGCTTGGCAAGCTCGGCGGCGCCTTGCGAGATGTGAACGCAAGCAGTGACAAGTGCGCAAGTGCTGCGGCTTCAGATGAGAGCAAGCAAAGGAGGCCAGTCGGCCGGCCGAGTCGACTCGAGTGGGAGGGAGGGGGACCGGATCGGGCGCATCGTGGCCCTCAGCGTCTTCATTCGGCTCTAATGAAGCATAAATATTGTCATCATGCAGATTTTTCAGCCATCTCTACTTTGAGTATTTATTTTCCTCAAGTTAATAAAAGAGGAAAACTCTTTTGTTTGCACCCCCAAGTGATCAAAACTTCATATGGTTGAAAATAAAAATGTAGCTTTACTTTGACACATTCCAGAATTTAATTTTGAAACTTTTAATCAATAAGCAGTACTTTTTAAATCTTACCGCGTATGTGTACGTTTCCCACCTTTTTTTTCTTGCATGTACAGTATAATTAGAAATCGTCGGAACAGTGTGTTAACTTTCTTTTTTGTCTCTCGCGCCATCTTGTGGTGCGAACGCGTTGGTGATATTTTGACGTGTATTGAAGCTTTGTAAAAACCTTGTACCCGCTGTTTGAACTTGATTGGGGGTGATTATCTGACCGCTGTAATGTGTTCAGTTACATTTAAAACATATGGCTGGTGAAATAATCCCAAATCAATCCGTACAATTGCTGAAAACAATTCAGATGAGTCTTGTCAATTTTATTGAGACGCAAACATGTTAAATGACGACATCTAGCGGTCGCAAGGGGAACAGCACCATTCAAAAGTGTTATTTGGTTCGAGTGCAATATTTCCCGAGCGGTGATTGTTGGCTCGACTACAGTGGCAGTAAAAAAGTTTGTTTGGAATTTATTCGTTTTGTGCATAGACTGTGAATAAAACTTAGTCTGATGTAGAATCACAATAAACCGAGTAAGGGGAGCACTAGTTTAAAACCTTTATTACAAACACAAACTTTACGACAAATAAAGGTGAGAGCATGTGTGAAGTGGAAGATCAAGTTTTCAGACCGTTAAGAGAAAGTCTGACCTTACTGTGAAATGTCTTTGAAACCCTAAATTAGGGATTATCAACCGGTTGCCCGCAGCCCTCTAGTGATCCGTGGCGGTATTGCAGGTGCTCCAGGAAATTGGAAAATAATTGTAACATTTTCAAAAATAACACAGATTATTTAGACTTGATTTGATTTCCAGTTAATTTTGTGAATTGTTTACCCATTCAAATGTTCTCAAATGTGGCTGAGATTCCGAAACTGGACATACAGATGCAAATACATAGCCTGCATAGGTCTATCCTCCTTCGGTGCATAATAAAATAATATTCCTTCAAAGCAGACGTCCCAGTGCTGCTTCTTGGTTATAGTGGACAAAACCATCTGAAAAATCCAAATTTAAAACCAAACTTGGAAAACCCAATCCTATTTTCAAATCTGACTTTCAATCCTTGCCGCGAATTTTGAATCCTAATTTTATTTTGAAGCCATACTAAGAACTTCTAGTTTGCAACACTGCCTCGCTTTTAAATCCTCGTGAAAAGGTTTTTCCCACGTGGGATCAGAAACACCTCGGAAAATGTTTGTCAGGAAACAGTTTGGAGCAAGTCAAACCTGGAGGAACGCATCAACAGGTTAAAAATGCCGCCGGTTTCTCGGGGCTCATCTGAGAAGCGTCAAAGCGCAGGCCACATTTCAAATTGTTCTGGGAAATTCTGGACCCAAAGAGTAAGAGGCTCGTCTGGATTGTTCTCAGCCGCCGTTTGTGATGGGGTGGGCGTCCGTGACATGGCTCACTGGCACGTGTGAACCATTCATGTCCAGGTTTGGCTGCCATCCAAGCAACATCTTTTCGAGTCGTGATCATTTGACCGTTGGGTTATTTTCTCACAAGTTCCGAGAGCACGCCTCAGAAAACGCACCTTTGCAACATATTTGCGGTAAAATGAAGAGGGTTGGGTACGTTAAACCGGATGATCAACGTTTTTCAGGAGATAACCACTTACTACATCTGTCACAATTTACCGCCTTGGGTAACATTGGTGTCATTTTTGCAGTTTTACATTGGGCGTTAAAAATCCAGTGGTGACACGAAACCTTTTTTTTTTTGTTTGTTTGGGTTGGGCTCACACACCCATTCCTTCTAGGTTCATCATACCAATTACCGTTTTTTTTCCATGTATAATGCGCCCCCATGTATAATACACACCCTAAAAATGGCATGTTGATGCTGGAAAAAAGCCTATACCCATGTATAATACGCACCCAAATTTTGACTCCTACTTCAGTCCATAAATGTAAAATTATTTCAGAAAAAAGATCGTCTTTGGGAACAACCGGATGTTATTCTGCCGGTCAGTATCACTGCGCATGCGCTAGCAAACTTGATAGCGAAGAAATGTTTCGGATTTGTGCAGGGTACATTGTGACAGCAAACGAGCAGGTGATCGAGCAAGCGTCTGATACGAGAGCATTGTGTTCGTATGGAGCGTGTTTGAAGTGAACACCAGAGAATAAAGCGCATCTGTAATGGCGGCCTCCATATCATATCCGGATAAAAAAATTAAAAAAAATAATATATATATATACCCATGTATAATGCGCACCCCAGATTTTAGGACAATAAATTAGTTAAATTTTGCCCATTATACATGGAAAAAAACGGTATTTAACTTCCCATACTCACCTTGGAAGGTATCGATGCAATGAATAATGCAACTGTTGGCAGCTTCATCTTCAAGATCATTAGAGGCAAGAAAGGAATTGGTCCACCCACAGACCTAAACCCCAGTGAGGATGCATTCAACCTGGTGACGACCAGAACAATCGAAAAGAAAAAAAATATTCAGCTGTTATACTGCACACAAATAGCATACGATGTCAAAACAAGGCAAAATGATTTCAAATCTGGGTTAAATATTATGCACACCTTGTGTTTATCATGTGTGTGTGTGTGGTTGTCAATATGTGGTCATCTAGACCAATTACGACACCCGAGTCAAAGACTCAGCACTTGATAATTAAGCATCATCGACTTTCACACGCCAAACGAGCTTCGGAAGCGTTCGCCTGGGAGAAAGCATCTTCACAGCATATGGGTGAAAACTGGATTGTTAACTTTTTTTGAGGGGGGCGGACACCCACTTGTTATTTTTTCACAAATTCAGCCTGGAGTAACATTGTTATCATTTTTGCAGTTTTGAACGGTGCCGCCACTGTTATTAAACAAGCACGGTTTGCGTCTGTTTTGTGGTCAAAACCTGTTTCAAAGTGCCCCAACCCTTCAGCGCTTATTATGGAAATATTTCTCAAAGTTCCGTTTACGCCTTCAGAAGTATCGGCCGATCCCTAATTTTTATGCTGTCGACAGACATTTTTGGGTTTGTCACCAAAAGTGAGACAAGAGCTTTTATTTCCAATTGGTTACACGGATTCGGAAGCTATTTCTTAGAGATTATGAAAAAAGCATGAAGATAATGAGCCAAAGCAAAAGTCAGGCAAAACCTCGAAGTGGTTGCAACCAAATCTTTGGATTTATTTTTGGTCTGTCTATGTGGGCCACCTAAAATGATGTGACAGGCTGTATCTGGCCCCGGGGCCTTGGGTTTGACACCTATGAATTAGTGCATGAAGTACATCCATCCATCCATCTTCTGAACCGCTTAGTCCCCACGGGGGTCTCGGGATTGCTGGAGCCTATCCCAGCCGTCATCGGGCAGTAGGCGGGGGACACCCTGAACCGGTTGCCAGACGATCGCAGGGCACACTGAGACAAACAACCATTCACACTCGCACTCACACCTAAGGACACTTTGGAGTCTTCAATCGGCCTACCAAGCATTTTCTTGGGATGTGGGAGGAAACCGGAGTGCCCGGAGAAAACCCACGCGGGCCCGGGGAGAACATGCAAACTCCACACAGGGAGGGCCGGAATCGGTGGAATCGAACCCGCACCCTCCTAACGGTGAGGCGGATGTGCTACCCAGTGCGCCACCGCATGAAGTACATTGAAAGAAAAAAATAATAATTCTAAAGTGGTGTAATATGTTAATATTATTGTGGTTTGGAAACCCAGTGGTTACATTTCTTCAACGTTTGCCACTTTCTGTCGATTAAGTAAATTTCAAGAGTCTTACAGCCAATGTCATTTTTCTCACCATGGGTGAGACCTTTTTTTTTTTCATGTCATCTATGCATTTTTGCAAAACCAGTTTGGGAGGTTGGAATAGTCTGAGAATGTGTTCAGTTCTCTGTAATTTGGAGGGGGGGGGGGGGGGGGGGCATCATCAAGTGTGCATAAAAGGAGAAAGCCATAAACTCCGAGCAGGAATCGGACGAGACTTGGGCTCAAGCGCATCTTTTCCTCAGAGCATATCATGATGCTTGACGTTTCAGTGATGAAGACCAACGCGTTGTTTCTCATGCTGGCAGGTGAGCCAACTTTCACATTTTATTAACCAAAAAAGGTCCAACCTGGATGAGGACTTTTTTTTTTTCCCTCCAGTTGTCTGCAGCCACTTGGCTCCGACGGACACGCAGTCTATCGATTTGGCTAGTTGTCCTATTAACATTTTTGGGAAAATGCAAGATGGTTCATTAAACGTGAGTAGTAGTTAGGTGCAACATTATGGTCCAATCTACAAAAAAATATATATATATATATATATATCTTGAATTTGTGCTACTCGCTCATGATGTTTTCCCTCCTTCCAGATAACCCAGGCCAACGACTTCACTCAATTCTGCTTTATGACTGGTCCAACAAACCCAGAGTGCATCGAAATCTCCGGTGCGGATGCGTTCACCGTTGCGACCGAGTCGGGGAATGTCCCCAGTGATCTCCAAATATCAGTCCAGACAGCGCTGCCTCAGCTCGCCAGCAGCAGCCCGCCCTGCTTTTGGAAAATCACTTTCTCCACCGACAGCCAACTGAACGTGAGTCATCTGATGTGCAACATTAACCACGGCTAAGCTCTTGACATTTTCTATTTGATCTCACTATGTTCCCAGATGACCGTTATGTTTCTGAGCTTTGGATCCCAAACGGCCTTGAGCGTGCAGCTGATGTCGTACGGGCAACCAAATGTCGTAAGTATGCGTTAGCTCGTCCAACGGTCGACGTGTTTTGAGAATAACATTGTCCACTGGCCTTGACGCAGGTGGTCCGGTCATCACTTGATGCTATCGGCGGTTTCAACACCACCTTCACCCAAGCGGAGGGAGAGGCAACCAAGTACTTGGACCTCAGCGGCTGCAGGATAATGGGTACGTGTGAGAAAGGTTCACACTAATGATGGATAGAAAACGGAGCCCTTTCTTTGAATCTGCAGGACAGGTGGTTTTTCCGGCTTCAGATAGGATCATCTCAGAAAACTGTTCCGACCACACGTGCAGCGCTCAGGGTGAAATCATGACTGTGCCCGCTTGTGGATCCAAGGAGACTTGCGCTGCCGATAACACGTAAATAACTAGTCCCATGTGGGCCTCGGTGTGAACTTGCTAAATGTGTTTTTCGAGGCCCGGGTTCCATCTGATGCAGGTGCCAGCCTATGTACCGCGTGTGCACGGTGAGCGGCGGTCAAGTGATCCAGTTCTTCGGCCAAGTGTCGTCCATTACGGACCGCTGCATGTACAGCCTGCTGGAGCCGGCCACTGGGAGCGACTTTGTACTGCTGGCGACTTTCAAAGATCGCCGCAGTCAGACCAAGACTTTCTTGGAGCGTCTGGATCTGGTGTTGTCGTCATCCAATGCTACCATTTCTCTTGAGACGAGCGGCAAAGTTCAGGTAAGGAGAAGCGAATCGATTCTGTGTTTCAATTTGTGATGAAACCATGAATGGTTTGCTGTTTTTTTTGGTAATGTAGGTCAACGGCGAAATCCAAATGCTGGAGAGCATGCCCACCGACGTCCAGGGGGTGCAACTCTCCAGGAGCGAGGCTGGGGTCACTTTGGAGATTCCCAGCGGCAACATCTCGCCCGTCAATATTTCCATTTTCTTTGACGGCTCGACTGCGTACATTACAGTGCCTGACGGCGGGACTCTGATGGGTTTATGTGGAAACCCAAGCGATCCCACATATTCCGCAACTCCCACCTCGGATAGCCGAAGCGAACCCGGGTAGGCGCATCGCTCAAGGTGCCGCGGCGCACCAAACCAAACGCTCTAACATGTTTTGCTTCTTAATTTCAATTTGATGGCTCTAATTGGTGCTACTGTACTTCCGCCTTTGTCTCCCCCAGATGTGAAACGATGCCCCAAGCGAACGATTTAATGGTGGACAGCACATTGGGATTCCAACGGTAAGCGCCCTCGTTTCCGAGACGACGCTGTTCCGCTTCTCTCACCGTCCTCCCGTCTGTCTTGTACACGCGCAGTTGCGCCCTGCTGGAGGCGGAGCCTTTCACCCCCTGCCACTCCAAAGTGCCGGTGGCGCCGCACGTGCAGACGTGCAACGCCACGCTGAGTGACTACCCCATGAAGGACAATCTCAATTGCCAGTTCTTCGAGGCGTACGCACGCGTCTGCAAGCAGCAGTACGACATTGACCTGGGAGACTGGAGGGGTTCCGTGGGCTGCCGTAAGTCATCTGTTGTTTACGATCTGACCAAAGAAACCCTAACAAGAAAGGACTTCCTCAAAAAATATTTCAAAAACAATAAATAAATCGCATTTGAAACGAAACGTGTGCGCCCACAGCTTCTACCAATCAGGCGTACTGTCAGAACCACAATTGCAGCGCCAACGAGTTCTGCGGCGATTCCCCCCTGAAAAGAACCGCCTGCCTCTGCCGAGCCATCTATGCCTCAGAGTACAAGTCGAGAGACGCTTATGGTAAGCGTTGCTTCCCTTCCTTACCTGCACTGGCTGACACTTTTTTTTGTTTTGTTCAGGTGACCCTCCCGTCTGCCAAGAGGGCAGAGGATCCATCTCGCTGATTGGCTGCCTGCTCGAGGACAATGGCATCGACTACACCACCTTGCATCTGAACAACGAGAACTGCACAGGTCAAAGGGACAGCGAGACACACTTGGTGACCTTCAGTTTTGACTCGAGCAACACGTGTGGGACGGAAACCGAGGTGAGTCGGCAACACTCGGGTCGGGTCACTGGTTGAGACGCTGAATCGATCGATCCGGAAATTATGGAAAATTACGAACGAGTACTTGGCATTTACAGCTAATGAAACGTTTTTGCTCCCGACAGAGGAACAACAGCTTTGTGGTTTTGAAAAACAGAATTTTACTGGGTCACCCTGTGACCGATTCCATTATCACGCGCACCGGCATGCTGGAGGTGGACTTCACCTGTACGTACAAGCAGCCAGAAACCAAAGACTTGTCCTTACATGTCACAAGCGGGTAAGCGGAGCGTCATGTCCGCTGTTTGCGCAATCACCTGCTCACCACTTGTACGTTTCGTAGCGCCGTGATGCGTCATCTGACATCGCAGAACCAGAACTACACGTTGGTGCTGGAAGCGTTCGCAGACAGTGGGCTCACGCAACCGCTGGATCCCGACACAGACTTAGAGCTCAACCAGCAGATTTGGATCGACCTCAAGGCAGACGGGCTGAATGGAAGTCTGGTGAAACTAGTGACCGATTCCTGCTGGGTGACACAACAACCGATGCCCAACGACACTGCCAGATACGACCTCATCATTGACGGGTGACCGCCACTGGTTTCGCGTTAAGGCGGGTTTGCCAACACCTTGTCCAACGACATTTCTCGTTTCTGGCCAGCTGTCCGAACCCCAAAGACGACACGGTGGAGATAAATAGCAACGGAGAGGGGAACGAGAGCTCCTTCACGTTCCGAATGTTCCAATTTGTGGACAGCTTGGGTTTCTACCTGCATTGCAATGAGAAACTGTGCGCAATGCCGATCTGCAAACCGGTGAGTCGCCAGCACGTACTGAACACTGTTCTGCGGGAAACAATACGAGAAACCTTTTTTTTTTCTCCCGTCCAAGCAGGACTGCAGCCAGCGCCGACGCCGCAGAGCCTTGAAGAACTCCTATGAAAACGTTGCCGGTGACTTAATCTCAATGGAGTGGAGGCAATAGATACATGCTGGAGAACGGCTCTCATTGGCAATTTCTTTGCAAATTTGTCATATGTGAAGAGATGAAACCGTTGTTTGAGGGGAAAACACTTTGACACTAATAGCAAACAGGCATTAATAGTATATTTTGTATTCTCGGGTGATCAAGGGTCCGTCCGTCTTCAAGTTACTAAACATGCTTTGATGGCCCCACACCCTGAGATGTTACAAATGACCTGGAGTGGCTTTGGGGATTAGGGACAAAATATTTACCACTAAAAATGGATGGCTCAATTGACATAAAGACATTCATAATACTTATTGTAATAAAAGGATATGGTGATTGAAACGTGGTTTCCTTCTGACCCAAACGGTAAACTCTGCGGATGGCAAGGCAACATCAGAAAGCCGCAAAGAGAGAGTGAAAAGTTAACGACATGTGAAAATAGACCCACTTCACCACACAGACACTAATACAATTTTAGTTCTATTTAGTGTTTACTGTTGTTTCTTTGGTTACAGAGGAAAGTGACCAACAACAAAAATGCGCAGAAATAATGGAATATTAATGTAACAATGACATTTGTAATGTAATGGAATCTTAATTATGTTAATGTACAGGTTGTCTCGTTTTTATAATGACGATAAGAAAAACACCAATTAAGTCAATGGAGCCTGGGGCTCAGCCGCGTTATTTTGCTAACACAGAGAGACGACGGAATGTTTGCATCTCTGTCTTAAACGTTTCAAAATGAGGTCAAACACAACCACCGAGACCGAAAAACTTACCAGGTAGAAACCGCAAGGTGCCACTTGTTGCCAGTCCGGTAATTGACGCCCTTTCTCTGCCGATGGTCTTTGCTTTTCCCGCGGTAATTTGTACTCGTCCGTCAGTGAAATAAGTCCGTGTGGAAACGGCACTTATTTAAACAGAAACGGGTGGTGCTTGCTCTTCCCGCGGTAACTTGTACTCGTCCGTCAGTGAAATGGGTCCGTAAGGAAACGGAACTTGTTTAAACAAAAACGCGGAGTAATGTATAAATGCGCAACATCCAGCCACGATGGTCAACTATTTCTTTGTCGAGGGACAGGACAGGATTGGCGGCCACGGGCACCACGTCGCTCTGCCTCGGTCACAGGTGTCAAACACAAGGCCCGGGGGCCAGACACGGCCCACCAGATCATTTTATGCGGCCCGCAGTGCATCCAATTCTCGTGTCAATACTAAGATTACAAATTGACTTCACTTTGGAAAAAAAAATAAAAGTAGAGATATTGCTAGCAATTTTCATGAGCATTCCTCTTTTGAACAATTTTTACTAGTCTCTGATTTGAAAACTTGTTTGTTGTGTAGCCTATGCCGCAAATGAGGCGTTTCTTTGGGTTGACAGTCATAATGGCCCTTTGAAGGAAACTATGAAGACGATGCGGCCCGCCACAAAAACAAGCTGACACAGCTGGTCTAGGTTCTGAAAAGTGATTTTAGAAGATTCCAGTCAACAGTTTTGCTTTCATGTAAATATGTGGTCGGGTCACTCTATCAACTATACATGTATTTTCCACCATTTTATTTCACGAAGCGCTGATTGCGGGTTGTGCAATCAACACTGGCCTTCTGGCCATGATCAAAAAGTCTAGCGAGTATCATCCCGACTAAACGTCAATTAAAACGTTCTGCTTCGGGACGTGGACACACCAACAACAAGGTGAAATAAATAATTTTATTATTCGTCACCGTCATATCGATAAACACAGAGCTGTTGCATTACTGCAGAATTTGGCCAAAAACATTTAACGGCACCGCTGCATCGGTCTGGACCAACCATGCATAAAATCTCCCATGTAAAATAAAAATATATATATTAAAAAATTATACATACCACTGATATACAGATCTGATATAAACAGGCGTATTGGTCACAAACCAATTAGAATTATAAACATGGCTTCTTTTACAAGACATACACAAACAGACTTTAGAAAAACAAAAAGGTACATTTGACTTTTTTACATTTGTACAAGGTTTTCCTCAGCAGAATCCCCCCCCCCCCCCCCCCCCCCCATGCTGAGCAGGCTGGGTCCAGGCAATTTGGGAGGCCCCGATTGAGTAAAGACAGTAGTTCAAACACACGCAATCACAACCTTGAGAACCAAATACTGCAAGTGAAATGTTAATCAACTCTGGTGAACCAGCCCAAATGACATTCAATCATTGCAGCAAACACACACACGTAAAAAACAAACAAAAAAAAACCCATGCAAAACAATAACAATGTGTGGATACATATCTCTACATATATTTGCATATATATGTAGATATACATCTTCATGTATATATTCATATAATGTATATATATTATATATGTAGATGTATATAGTATAGAGACATATAGATCGATACATATATAATATACATACACATTATATCTCTCTCTCTAAATACATATATACACACAAAGTATCAAAACCTTAGTGAGTTAAATATGCATCCTGGGTACATTCCTGGTTTAGCAGGACTGAATGTGGAAGGTTGTGCGTTTGTTTGTGTGTTGTAGTGCCATGTAGCGGAGTATGTCGCAATAGCGTGCATGTTAAGTGCTTTCAGAGGAATGGAGGGAAATGATTTCTAGTGGCTTTTCGTACCAGAGTGGCTGCTGTTGAGAAAGAAAAGAAAAAAATCTGGTGGTTTAACGGCAATTTTGACCTCCAAGAAGTCGAACTACGGTGACAGACAATGAGTGCCAAAGCCGGCGCATCGAGCGTCAAAATTGCAACTCAATTCAGGGTCGGGCATGATCAATACATATATGTGTGGAAGATTTGCATATGCGGGGAATCGGAAGAGGTTTGGAAACAGTCGTGGCTCTGCAGTGATTTCCTGTTTGCTAGCAGGAAGAAACATAAAAGGCATCGGGAGTGTTACTGATGGAGTAGGGCAATGTGTCAAAAATGCTTCTTAAGGATGGCCCCCCCCCATCGTTTTCAAAGTGACAGCGCCGGATATGGATGTGCTTGCAGCAAAGTTGAACAGGACTCGCTTTCATCCAGGAGCAAACGTAAGAATGACGACTCGTCCAGGCAATGTTGAGAAACGCAAAAGGCACAAAGCGAGATGGCGACTAGCAAAGAGGGCGAGATGAAGGCAGATGATTGGACGTTGTGGTCCGTCCGCCTGTTTTTTTTTTGTTTGTTTTGTTTTAGCAGCAGCAGGGCCTGGTCATCGAAGGCAGGAGACTACATTCTGGGGTCGAGTTCGCAACGTAGACGCCATCCCGCAGCACAACGTTAGCATTAAAAAAAACGGAGATGTCTCCCAAGAGTTTGGATCGTCACAAGAGAGGGACTTGACTCATCCCCTCTTGAGAAATTAAGGTGCGAAAACAGAAGACTCCTCTCTGCCATTAAGAGCTATATAAATACATTTGATTTGATTCTGCAATTTTATACAAAGCGCCCGACCTTCTTCCCGGTCCGAGGGAGGAAGCAGGCGGGGCAGGACCTTAATGTACGAAGATGTGCCTCAGCAGCTCATCTGCACACGGACGCTGCTTGGTCTCTACGAAGATACGTTTGAGGAATTCTCTGCAGTGGTCCGACACGTGGGCGGGTAAGACGGGATTGGTGGGCTGAGTGGCAATCTTAAAGATGGCCGCCATGGCCTCAAACTCCGCCCAGGGGGGTCGCTGAGTCAACATCTCAACAACCGTGCAGCCGACACTCCTGAGAGAAGAACGACACGGGATAGCCGTAAGCACTATCGGATCCAAAAAAAAAAAATGCCTGAACGAGTGATTTTTTTTTTTTTTTGGAATGGAAGACGCGCTCCTACCAGATGTCAGCCTTCCTGCCGTAGCCCTCGCCGCTGATGACTTCCGGGCTCATCCAGTACGGCGTGCCGGTCACCGACTTGATTCCCGTTCCTGATAGGCAAATGGTCTGCAGCCTCCGACTGGCACCAAAGTCACCCAGCTTCACGTTTCCGACCGAATCTCGGAGGATGTTGGCCCCTGAAGACGACGACAGCTTTTAAGCTTTCTTCCGTCTCACAATTAATTAGCAAAAGCCAGTCCGATTTCTATTCAAGCTGGATATTTCCTCCGAAATGTCTACCTTTGATATCCCTGTGGACAATCATGTTGCTGTGCAGGTAGGAAACCCCCTCGAGGATCTGCCTGGTGTAGCGTCGCGTCACGTTCTCCGTCAGTGCGCCGTACGACTTGACTTGGTCCTTTATGGAGCCCTGCGGACACGACGGGGGGCGTCATCGGCATGACGTCCAGAGCGGAGCGCGGCGTTGGGAGAAACTAAAGCACTCACTCCGGGCATGTACTCCATGAAGATGGAGAGCGTCCGCTCCAGGGAGTCTCGCAGACATCCGTAGTACTGCACAATGCGCTCGTGGCAAAGGTTTTTCAACAGCTGGATTTCGCACTCCAACGCGCTCACCTCCTGCTCCAGACCAGACGAGAACAATAAAAGCATTCCTGCTCTGGAGAGAAGAGCAAAAAAAAAAAAGAGTGGAACCACAGTTCTGACCTTGCTGGTCTCTGGACTCTCCGGATCAAACTGGACCTGTTTGACGGCCAGTTCCCGTCCGGTGTCGGCGTCGTAGCAAAGAAAGACTCGTCCGAAGGCGCCCTGGCCGAGGAGCTTCCCCAGTCGCCAGTTGGTGGGCGCACGCGGAGCTGGACGCAAAGGCGCTACAATGACTCATCGGCCACTTCTTTCGTGACAAACTTTTTCAACGAGTCATATTGCTGCCACGTGAATGTTCTGGGATGCAAGAACTCACAGCGGCTAGGCGGACTGATGTCCATGACCGACAAGCCGGGGGTGCCGGCGGACTGGTTGGCCTCGATGTCGCTTCCCCTTCGCGGCCGCCTGGCGGGCCCGGCGCCGTCTTCCAGGTCGGGGGTGAACACGCTGCTGCCGCTGCTGGTGCTCGGAGACTGCTCGGTGGGACTGATGCTGACCGGCGAGCGCAGACCTTGCGCCTGAGTTCGCCGAGCGCGAGGGAAAGTCTTCCTCCCTGATGATCAGAAGGAGGAAGTGTGTCATCGTGCGCTGACGCGTCGGAGGAAAGCGGAAGGGAACGAATGCCAACCGTCGCTGTAGTCTTGCAGGCCGAAGGGAACGCCGTATCGCCGCGGGTACGTGCCGCCTTTTCCCGACTTGTCAAAGACGGGGATGTCGTACTCTGGAGGGGAAGGGACGCGTCGGTGACAACAACGCATTTCAACCACTTTGTTTCAAAATATCTGGAGATGGCTGACGTTACGTGATTTCCGAGCGCCATTGCATCACGACAGCCCGGGTGGAAGTCGAGCGATAAGACTATGAGCAGCTAGCGAGCGCTCGATATGATTCGCGACGCGTCTTCCTTTGCTTCTTGTAAGCAGCACGCAACACTCAGCGGCCACTTCCTTACGAGAACATCCTGTTTGAAGCCGCGACTCTTGATCAACCTCGTGATGTCAAAATGTGAAGAGCGTGAGAAAGAGGAATGGATGTTTAAATACTAAATCCAATTGACTCCGTAAATTTCTTGGAGACTGCAAAAAAAAAAAAAACTTCAAAAGCGTCAATTCAATTAGCTCTGTTTTTAGCATTTGAAGATTCATCCCTGCTCCTTATGTAAACTAGTTAGCAATTAAAAAAACTAGTCACGCAATTTGTCATCATTTGGGTTTGTTGAAATTCCTCACCTGGAAAATCTTGATGGTTGTCGGGGTAACTCTGTGCTCTGGGCATCCTGGACTTTGGGTATTCGCTGTTGAAGAGACAAGTGTGTCAGTCAACAATGGGTTCCCACTGGCACTCATTGTTAAGTGCCTCTCTACCTGTCTAACGGGCTGTCCAAAGAAGGACAACTTCCAGACGCAGAGTTCTCCGGACTGCTCATGCTAAGTGGGTCCAGCATCTGAAGAGGAGGGGGAAAAAAAAGAAAAAAAGAAAACTCATACTCGCTGTGTGTGGAGCAGCGCACGTTTTGAAGTGAGGAGGCGTACCTGGTCCATGCTCTCCGGAATGAACTCTCCCTCGCTGTTGATGCTCGTGAAGGAGCCGTTCCGTGCCACTTGCTGGAGTGCGTCGGGAATGTATCCGGGTGGAGGAGAGCTGCGGTCCGTCGAATGAGACCCTGAAAAAAACAAAATCAAACTATGGTGCCAAAGGACATGGGAAAGTAGCGAAGAACTGAATGATGTTTCACCTGACGATGCCAGCATGCTCTTCTTGTCTGCGACTCGGAATCCTGTGTTGTCCAACTCCTCGCAGGAAGGCAGAAGGCCCATGTTGCAGGAAGAGTTCTGGAAAAGGAAAGCCAGGGATAACAACAATAAGTGAACAAGAAGAGTGGCAACGTCCACAACAGCTCCAAGTGACCTGCGAGGAGCTCAGCACCACCAAGAGGATCTTCAGACTCTTCATGTGAACGCTTCGATCAAGCAGCTCCACCGCCTTGTCCAGGTCGTCCTGAACGCTGAGTGGAATCACCAGCTGCGAGAGTCGAGGAGCCAAATGAGCGACGAGAGCCGAGCGAACCGCCGCAGACCGACTCGCTCGATTGCCCGTCTTACCTCGTTGTTGCTGTAGTGAAGGTCCATGGCCTGGCCGAAAGCCACCTTGGCTTTTTCCCTCAGGTCGTCCAACTTGACGGGGCGAGAGAATTGCAAAATCCTACACAGACCAAGAGGAGAGGTCAAGCTGAAGGTCTGCCCAGTCCAAGAGGAACACAAAGCCAGCTCGAGCTTCACCTCTTCTCTCCTTTGAACTCGAACTTCACCCTCACGTCGTTCTGTTCCAAAAATCGAGAAGGAGAGAAATGAAAAGCTGCTTTTTATGCATTTCAAGCAAAGTTCTAGGTCAGTGTGACCCAGACTTTCAGGACATATTTTACATGGCAGAAATAAAGATGCAGTGGTGAAGAAATAAATCATCTAATTAAATTCCCCGTCGCCGGCCAACAAATCTCTCGGGGTCCGCTGCTCTAGGAAATAGCAGGAAATAAATCCAAAACCCAAGATAGTGAGCACATGGCTGGTTTCTTACCAGATTCTTAGGCGAGGAGGCTTTGGGCTTGCATAGGTCCGACAAGAACCCGGCAGGACGGCTGGAGCGGTGAAGTTCTGCCAGGTCCTGCATGATTGACTGCAGCGCCTCCTGCTCATCTGCTCACATAAGTGTAAAAGAACACCACAAAAACATGATAACAAGTCAAAGCATAACAGTGCATAAAATGGATATAATAAAATAATAAAAGTCGTACCCATCGTAACGGCGCAACGTTTGACCCCAAGAGACCAGGAAAGAGGATTCTCCCATCAAAGGGATTTCTTCCTCCTATTAGATAAGTTGAAAATAAACAAAATAAACACATGCTGGAGTGATTATTGCTTTTTGGAGCTGAGTGTCAAGAAAGATGACTCCCAAAAAGTGTTCTGCGACGTATCATGATATGATCCAATTTCACCGACCTTATCCTATGATTTTTATTTGTTTTTATCTTTATTGAGTCTTTCTTTCCCTGCCTCAAGAAGCTCCACAGCTTCCCTGTCTACGTTTAAATTCGGTCACAAATGCAACCTCTGCAATGTTTTTGTGTGATTTTAATTCAAAATTTTATTCTCCTTTTATGCAAGAGAAATAATGCATGAGCCAGCCGCATCTATACTAACGTGATCTACAGCACAGTAGCAATTACCAAACGGCAGATGTCATAACTAAGGAAATGTATTGGATTTTCCTGAATTCAACATAAATTATTATTCGTTTATAAATTAAGTGTCGTTGACCAGCCATTTACATCAGCGTCGTATAGCAACATTAAATGACAAGAGTACAAAACTGACCTGCACTGTTGATGACATTTTGGTTTGGTACTATGCCAAGATACTTTACTAATACTCACAAAATACGACTTTTCCCAATAAAGCTTTTGAAACTGTACAGAACACGACTTGTAACAAGTTACAAACATTGCTTGCAGCCGTGATTATGGCCTGCTCGGCTAAAAATTAGCTTCCATGCTATCGCCTAGCCCGGCTCGATGAGTCCCGGCAAGCGAACACTTTACGTCAATTTTGCAAGTAAATTAATTTCAAAGCAAATCGGCTAGACTTTGACGGCCGTGGCATGCCACCACATACGACGGCAAACTTGGACCTGGCAAGAAGGCTTAAACGCAGGAGCTACTTCGGCTAGCTGTCAGGCCAATCAAGTTGTCAAGCTACGCGAATGCTCAAGCTTGCACCAATCGTGAAGCCATTCGACGCGTATCGCGTGAAGAAACGAGGTTGAATTAACGCTCCGACATTGTGTTCGTATTTTAGATACCTTACCTGGATGGAGCGGAATTTACCCCCTCATCCACAGGGCCGGAGCCTCGCGCCCCGAGCCCCGCGGAGAGCCGCCGCGAGCCGAAGTTTGGCACCGAGCAGACAAGTTCGCTCGAAAGCTGCTTGGGAAACGACGACGAGGCCCTCGGGATGTCACTTTAGCCCCGTTTAACCCAACGCATTGAGACGCTTCTCTGTATAATTTGTTTAATAAAAAAACAAAACAGCGAAGTTTCTAAATAGCTGCGATTTTATGCTACTTTCCGCCGTGTTGGCTGACTACGCTAGCTTTTGCTTGCTGCTGTGGCCTTAGAGCATCAATCGCTTGATTGGTGATCATGAGTGCCGGAAGTCGCTCTACTTTACTGACAAAATAAACGTCAACCTCATTATCATGTCGTGGTATAACTTTTATTTTTTTCAGCCGAACACAAGAAATTCATGTTTCGTAATGAAGCATACTTGATATGTCATAACCTTCGACCTTTATGGAAGAAAGTACCAAAACACAACCAAAGCTTGAGAATTATGAAAATAAGTTAGTTCATACACTAAATGCAACTTACAAATTTGGAGAAGTTTGTCAATTTACATAATGACAAAAAAAATCTCCCCCACATTATAACAAAATGAATATACCTTGCGCTAAATTCTGGCTCAATTTACTTTCGGTGTTTTAAAATGACCTGCATCTTCACAAACATAACAATGAACACACGTCTGAACTATTCCAAGTACTTGTTCTTGGACGAGCATGAAGATCTTAATTTGAAAGTGTATCGTTGATGTGTTTCTTCCGCTGCTTGACTCTCAAACCGCGTTTTATTTTGAAGGTGTAACGTCCGCATGCATATTTTTTCCGTTTCCCGTGACTTACATTGACAACATCTTGCTTGAGATAAGCTAGTGTGCTAGCTGTGCTTATGCAAGGGCCAAGCAGCGTTTCCTAGCCAGCGATAATTTTATTATTGCTTTTCTTTCATCGCTCAAAGAGGAAAACATGTCAGATACGGTGAGTTTAAAGGAGTAGATCACAGTTGTTGCTTTGCCCCCGACACGTGCTCGCAACGCAAAACTAGACACCGCAATGTTTAGTGCTATGCTCTTTTGCTATGCTAACCGTTAGCTCTAGTCAGAGGCCCCAAACTCCTTCAAACAACTATCCCACTTAAGTCTCCGGCTCAAGCTTCCCAACAACCGATATTGCAACTTTTAATTGCAACAGCGGGGTTTTTACTATTCCCTGATCATTCCGATCCTTTGTGTTAGTTTTTACGTTTATTTAACAGTGCTGCTATTTTGTAGGAGACAAAACCAACGAGTCAAGACTGTGGGGACAAGAAGGATGGAGAGTACATCAAACTGAAAGTGATCGGTCAGGTAGGAGCTCCTTGAAATTTGTCCAAAGGGTTATTTTGGGGTACTATTTTGGGGGAGCTGGGGACTTCTATGGTAGAAAGGACAATAATGTTTTATAACTTCTGGTAGATTTATTAACACGGTCATTCTTGGGTCCACAGGACAGCAGTGAAATCCATTTTAAAGTGAAGATGACAACACATCTGAAAAAGCTGAAGGACTCTTACAGCCAGAGACAGGTTTGAATGCACACACAATGTCTACACTTGATCTATAGTTGAATCTAAAACAATTTTCAGACCAAAATTCATACGAAACGTTTGCGTGTGTGTGTTGCAGGGCGTCCCAGCAAGTACACTCAGGTTTCTGTTTGAAGGACAGCGAATCGCAGATAATCAAACTCCAAAAGAGGTAGCATACTTCGATTCCGATTGATTGATTGACTTTATTTGGTTGACATTTGAGGCATCTTACTAAAATGCATAATCTTCTCCTGACAGTTGGGCATGGAAGATGAGGACGTCATTGAGGTATATCAAGAACAGACGGGCGGACTTTGGGATCATTAAACCTCTATTTGTATTATTATTTTTTTTTTTTTTGTATTTAGTTATTTTTTTTTTTTATGAATGCATTTTCACTTCGCTTTTAAACCATCTGGATCAATACTATCTGGGCTTCCTTGCATCGGGACAGAAAGGATTGGATGAGGTCATGAGGATCGGGGCTGTCATGTCATGCCGCAAGTTTGCGTGGGTGTATTTGTTGTTTTATGGCTTAAGGATGCATCATGTGGCATACACAGCAACAGGATGTAAACATTGCAGGATGTCATCAAGTGACATCATTTTTATCTACTTTCATTTTGAGCATTGCATTTCCCTTGTACAGACTTTTAAATTCCCACTGTTTGTTTTTTGAGAAAAGCGATGGATTAGTTTGTCTGCATTTCTCACAGTTTTTGGTTAAATGAATTTAGGTGTTTTTGTATTGATATAATTGCAACACTGTTGGGCTTTTTTTTTTTATATATATATATATATGTATATATATATAAAAATATGTGCTTGTACATGTGTTGGTTTTGGTGTTTGATAAAGCCATGATTATCTCTTGCGTGGTCTCCTGCTCATATTGGAAGGTGCTGCTTCCTACTTTCGGAAAATTCACCTTTGCGTACTCAGGGGTTAACGTTGCATTCAACCTCTTCTCCAACTGCAACGTCCAAGATGATCCAGTGGAAAATCAGTCCCTCAGATGTGTTGAAGTCCAGACACTCAATTGTTCTCCAGAGAAGCCGTGATACAGTTGGTTTGACATTCTGGTGAGCTTTTTCTCTCGCTTTTGTTTTGACTGTTAAGATGTGGAGGTGGGTTGGAAAAAGTTCCAGGATTCCTTGCCACACAATGCAATCTAGGATGGATACCTCTGGGGATCCTCTGCAGCTCTTGTTGCCATCTTGATGTCATCCACATCGGTGAATCCTTGGGCTTGGTCCAAAATCACATGGGCCAGGTTGAGTCGAGAGCGTAGCTTGAGCATGTTCTTGGCCGGGAACTGTCAGATGCTCAAGTTGTCCCACCAAAATCCGTTTGCACCAAATGAAGCAAACACTCTTTGTAGACTTGCTACTTGATCATCTGGATGACTTGGTACATGATGTTTCCTCAAATCGGAAGAATGCCATCTACATAACTTGCTTTCTTTGTTCTTGGAGATGTCGGTCTCTTCAATAAAGTTTGAAACAAAGGTTCAGAACTTTGGTCACCAATGATTACTGTCACATGATTGCTCAACCTCCTCATGGCTGGACAACCTGAAGCAGAGCGAGAAGAAGCACACAAAATCATGTGGAAATAATTTCAATGGCTGCCAAGAGCTGAGGTCACAGTTTAATATTTCAGGGTAATGTAGGTGAGGTGGGGGGGTACTCACAGGTCGTAGTTCAAGTCCAAAATATCGCTTGTGACACCGGTCCGGTAACTTCTCATCTACACGTGCTGGTCAGACAGGAGAACGCAAAGGACCAGACCAAAGCCTTGCAGTTGGAGACTTTTCAATTTACCACGACAAAGTTTTTACTTTTCAATTTATCACGACAAAGTTTTTACTGAGTAGAAAACAACCTGAAGTTGCTCACCTCAAGTGATTTACAAAAGCAAGCAACCAAATGAACTTTTTGTGTGCTCAAATGATGAACAATACACAACAAATGGCGGCAACGTCCGCGATATGAACGCAGCCGGCCATTTTGTGTCTTAGAGGTAAACATAAATCAAATTCACAAAATGTCCACGCACCCAGTTTCTATTGTCTTCTGTTTCTCCCATTTTGAGTAACAAAAAAAAATCCCATTCAAGTGACAGAATTCCAAAAGTGTTTTCAAGTCCGTAATCACAGTTAGATGATTGTAACCCATCCAGATGTTTTTTTTTTAAAACTGCAAGCGCTGCTCCAACGGCAAACTGTCCAACAAGCACTTGAGCTGCTCCTCGCCCAGCTTGATTTTGTCCTCCAGTTTACGCTGTTCCACGATGAGAGCGGACTTCATCTTGACAAAATGGCGGTAATCGTCCAGGCGCTCGTGGTCCAAGTGGGCCTCCATGACGGAGGACACCACACGCTCCCGGCGTTTCAAGTTCTCCTTCAGTTCCTTGGCGTCCTCGTACTGCCGCAGTAGCAGTTTGCGCTTCTCGGTCAGGGTGCGCTGAGAAGATGAGACGGGAGCTGTTAGTCATGTGATCGAGCTGTTATTATCTTCTGAAGGAACCTACCTTCTCCTCCTGTGGAGCTCCATCTTCAAGACTGTTGAGAGCGTTCTCCACACGAGCCAGCCGACCCGAAAGCGAGAGCAACAGGCTCACCACTTTGTCCAGGTCACCCACAAACATCCGAAACTTTTCCAGCTGGTTGGGCAGGCAAAAGCCTTGCACAGCGTTCTCCACCTCCCTTCCCAGAGCCTCGTTGTCCTCCACGTCCTCCTGGAGACTTTGTCGTGCCTCCCGTAGCACGTCCAGCTTCTTGGCCAGGCTTGAGATCAGCTCCTGCTGCAGAGATTCCAGAAAGTTCTTTTTTTTCTTCCTAATTTGAAATATCATGGCTCAATGAAAGTTGGGTCACCTTTTTACTAGCGAGGTCCACATCCAGCTCATCTTCAGAGTCCTGCTCCAGTTCCTTCATATCTTTCATCTTGATGAGGAGCTCAGCCTTTGGAGCTGAAGTGTCGTAATAGGAGGAACTGGGAAGCAGCGAAGCCGCTGCAGACACATCTTCTGCGTCCTTCCTAAGAGCATGGACACAAACACAAGATCAAAGTCAAGATCGGTTTGACTGAAGTCAGAGAAGGTGCATGGTTGGGCTGAAGACAAACCTGCTTAGGGTGGGCAACCTGGAGCCGCTTGAGGGTTTTCTGCGTAGCTGGGCCCCCTCCAGGATCTGCTTCTCTTGGGGAAATAGACCCTCCATCAGGTCCATTGTGGTCTTCCTTCCAGTCTGATCTAAGATCTCCATCAGGGATTTGTCTTTGCCCATGATATCTCTCACCAGCTGCTCTGTCTTGGCATCTTCTTCAGCCATGAGGTTGGACTCGGGAATGCCGGCCTTGAGTCGGAGCTGTCCGGGGTCCTTAATGGAGTTCTGAATGCGGTCGTTGAATGTTGAGGAGGGGCGTGTCTCGTTGGCATCGACTGAAAGAATGTCTGAGCGAGGCTCGGAGACGCCAGACGTGTTGTTGATGTCCATCACCGCTTTGGAGGACTTGGAGTCATTTTCAGATCTGAAATCACACGAGATTTGAATGAATCAATGATTTGGTCATTGTTGCTATCACTAGAAGAGCAAAGCGTTGCGTAACCAGACGTCGAGGAGATGATGCAGACTTTGAGATAAGCCGCTTACCCGAGACAAGGATCCTCCTGCACGGAGACGTCCGTCAGACTCAAAGGCGCAAGAAGGCACAAATGAGAAGAAGACGCCGACTGCTCCTTCTTGCTCTCTGGATCTCGTCTGCCTTCTTCTGATTGAGGAGAGCCGGGAGGGTTGGTACTCCAACTCGACGGGGGCTGGAGCGTGGCAGCAAGGAAATCCTGGGAGAAGTCTGCAGATGGAGAAGATCTGTATCTTTCATGGAACCACGCTAGCTTCTCCTCAGCATCGGTCTCCAAGATGTTCTCAGCAGAGTAAAACCTGCCTTGGATCTTGGCCTCCCACGTTCTCTTCTGTTTGTTCCACGTGGCTTGGTACTCGGCAAAGGTTCCCAGCTTCTGTTGCTCCTGAAGAAGCGCCACACCTCGGGAGCTTTCCGCAGATGGAGGAGTCTCCTGAGCTTCTGCTATCCTCCTACTCTCTTTGCTTTCAACTGCTCTAGCGGGAGCTCGCTTCACATCCGTATCGGACGTCGTAGCCCGTTTCCAAAAGGCTGCCTCGGCCTCAGAGAATTTCATTTGGTCCGAAACTTGACGCGCTCTCTCCACTCCTACTCGATCTATCTTGTCAGGTTCTGAGAAGGAAAGCACCTGTTTGGCTAAGGGGAAACGCTTTCGTCCTCGAACGCGTCCGTGAGAGCTTTTGGTTCCGAGCGGTTCCAGATCACGTCTCTGAAAAGAGGTAGCCTGGAGGACCCGTGCTTGTGCTTCTTTCAAGTTATCTTTGTAGGCGTTTGAGGAGGACACGCAACAACTTACGGAAGCTTCCACGTATTTCCACTCGGCGGGATCTTCTCGGTGGATCAGCGTCGCGGCACTGCAGCTTTTTTGGAGCTGGGCTCGCTTCTGTTGCACTTGATTGCGTAACGTGGTGGCGTAACGGTCACCGCGCCGACTGCTTTTGTCGCCGAGCGTGGAGTCGGAGAGGTTCTTGGAGGACACGATACTCCTTGGCCTGACGTGCGGTTGACTTCTTGTCTCCTGTGCCAGTGAATGAAGCAAAGGCGTTTCCGAGGGGGATATTCGGTGGTCTTTTTGTGGTATCCAGGACTTGTGGAGACTACTTTGGTGAGCTGGGAAAATTCTTTTCATGTCGTTGACATGTGCTTCACTTCTCTTCACGACATCCTGTGGACCAAGACAGTGAGAGCGATCAGAGATCTGAGGGTCAAAGAGGGAACCGTTTGTCAGAAGACCATTGCGCCCCATCTCCAGCTTTACAGAGTATTTGTCATCTTCTCGACTTGCGGCTGAGGAGCACCACGTCAATTTATGGCTGGAGGCTTTGGTGGGCAGATCTTGTAAACTGCGATAATAACTTCCGACACTCTGAGTCTTGGTGGGAGGAGCTAAGCACGATTTGGGATGAAAGAGCCTCTCGTCGTTGGATCGTTTGTGGTGAGAAGGTCCGTTTGATTGTCTGATATCAGTGGTGGACAATGAGAAATGCTTGTTTGGGTGGACTTGGTTGAGTTCAAGAGCTTTGTCTGACAGTGATGTGACGCTACATCTGGACTTGCCTTCGGCCAACCTTTCAAGTGACCAAGTCTTTGGAGTTTTGTCGGATCCCTCAGAGTACGGCAGCCTGCTTGTGGCAACACGGCCTCCATCACGCAATAGAGAAGGTGGAGGAGAAGATTCAGACTTCTTTTCCGGTACCTGCCACAGTGAACTGATGCTGGGCCTAAATCGACTTGACGTCCATGAAGAGTTCCGCTCATCCAACTGAAGGTCTGAAGTCTGAAGGTAGTCCACTGTCAGGTGACCTTCATCCCCAAGAGCCTTGAAAAAAATGTTTTCTGCACTGGTTCCCTTCCTGCCGAGTGAGTCTAGAACCAGAGGGTTGGATCCAATGGAGAAGCAGCCGAATGTGACTTTTCGGCCTTCTGAAGCGGCCAGAGGTTTGCTGATGCTGGTGTATTTTGTCGGAGAAGTACGATCTGGTGTGAAAGGGTGAGCAGGGCGCTCCAGTTTCTCCATAACACGCGCTGAGCCGAGCTGGACGGTTGGTAGCTGCTGGTTATTCTGGCCTGGTTGACTGGACCACTCTTTGAGCCTGGTGTGGAAAGTCACATGAACATTTAGGGTTAGGCCACCAAGATGGATGGATTTGTTGGATGGAAGGATGGATGGAAGGATGGATGGATGGATGGATGGATGGATGGATGGATGGATGGATGGATGGATGGATGCATGATGAATGGGTGCATGATGAATGGACGGATGGATTTGTTGGACGGAAGGATGGATGGATGCATGATGGATGGATGGATGGATGATAAATGGATGCATGATGAATGATGGATTTGTTGGACGGAAGGATGGATGGATGCATGATGGATGGATGCATGATGAATGGATGCATGATGAATGGATGGATTTGTTGGACGAAAGGAAGGATGGATGGACGGATGGATGGATGCATGATGGATGGAAGGTTGGATGAACAGATGCATGATGGATGGATGGATGGATGGATGGATGGATGGATGGATGCACCATGATTGGTCCAATGACTGAGCGGTTGAGCTTTGAATGAAGCATCCAAAGTTATCAAGCTCACCTTGCTTCCTTTTGCTGCCACACTGGCACTATGCCGCTTTGGTTGCCGAGGCTCTCCGACTCCTTCCCGTTCAGTTTGGAGACGTGCCAGGACTGAGGCTGTGAGCTCAGATCATTCTTCCTGTTGAACGGAAAGCAATCGAGTTCTTTCAAATGCTGTCATCATCGTCGCAAATTGCAGATGCAGCTACCGAGCTTCGACCGTGTCTCTTTTTGCTATCTGGGTCGACTTGCAGAACAGAGGAACTTCTAATTTGGTCTGACCTACCCTTTGAGGTGATTCTTCCTGGTTTGCATGTTGGGGAAAAAACATGACTCTGAGCATTCGTGTGTGAAAGTAGGGAAAATATTGATTCACTTGACAAACTAAATATAAAAACAAGTGAAGCAGAAGAACGGAGTTGTCCAGTCCTAAGCGCTACGTGACCAGAGGGGGCTTGCTACATGTACCTCATGGAGCTTCGCAAGATCTTGGTGAGAAAGCACCTTGCCACGAGAACCTCGCTTTCTGACGGCATGGTGCGTGCTGACACAACATCAACCATTTTAGCCCTGATAATGGCGAGCAAAGGGGAGGAAAAAAAAAAAAAAAAAAAAGCAAAGACATTTGAAGCAAAGTCACAAAGACCGCCAAGCCTTCAACTCAATGACACTCAACTGAAGAGACAAAAATGAGGCTAGCAGACCTGCAACTTGTGTTACCTTTGTAGTTTTGCGCTCCAAATGTAAGCGGCTACAAAAAGGTTTCACGCTGCCAGGCTCTGATGGAAGCACATTCTTTCCACAGAGGAATGTAGGGAGGTATTTTCCTTTCCTCCCATGCTTTGGAGCTCTGGCTCCGAGCAGTCCGAGTGCTCAGGCTATAATGTGGGAATGACACATAAAAAAAAGTCTACGTTATAATCTGTGCATGAGAGAAACTGAGGTGAAGGTCACGTTATTGTCAACATTATTGTGATGAGTCTGTTTTTTTCAAGACTGGCTTTTCACTCCTTCCACAACTTCAAAATGGAGCATTCGCCAGTTGATTTGAAGTGGGCAAGAAGCCTTGTGGTTCTGGCAGTACCAACTCAAACACCGATTTGGACATATCTGACAAATTAAATTGTGTATAAAGAGGAAAAAAAAAAAACTCACCTAAATGCTCACGTATTTCCAACCATGTGACTTTTCCCTGTAGAGAAGTTGGACTTTTCGGCGCCATTGGACAGAACCAACAAGTGCAACACACTGCTGGGAGATCTCCGCAGGGATTATAAAGGGGGGGGGGGGGGATTGGAGAGAAGGGGAGGAGTTCTTGACCAGCACGGTGTCCTTGCTGTAATCTAGGATTTTAAAAAGGCGCTCACACTCAATCAAAGGCGTGTGTAAAAGTTGGATCCTGTTGGTTCCCCAGGGGCGCAGTCCAGAATATATTTATTTGACAGTGCAGGCTTGTGTTTTTTTATCTGTGTCCTCCAGGCAGCCGAAAAGCAACATTTTTCCTGTGGAGATAAAAAACAATTTTATTCTGAGTCACTGCATTGCCTCCCAAGTCACCTGAGCCTCTCTCGGACTCAACAGCCTGCTGACAGCAGGCCCCAAACATACAAACGGGTCCAAACCCGGCCAACACAAAGCAAAGTGCCGTAGTCATCACCATTGAGCTTTGTGCCTGTTAGGACAATAACCTGACAGTCTTGCTCCTAAATCCAGAGTTGACAACAAAGCACCAATCACTCACTCGTCCTAAAGTTTCACAAGTTATCTCGCTGTTATTATCTCCAACTCACACACGAGTACCTGATTTAATCACTCTTCTCTCAAAAGTACATGATTTGATCAGAGAAGATGAAGGAAATGGAGTGGAAGCAGGAAGTGGAGAGGTTCGAAGCGGCCATTCTGTGCCAACACAAAGCGATGGTCCACTCACCTTGGCAACATGGGCTGGGTTGGGTCGTACCATCCTCCTGTTGCGACAGGGGGGAGGAAGGGGGGTGCTTGGACACGCGCACACCCGAGGGAAACTCACAAAACTCGTTTTACAGATTCCAATTTTTCTTGTTAGCTTCCTCATCAGCATCATCAACTGCGTTTATTTGTCTGTCCCGGCGAGCAGATCTCGCACTTCACCTCCGAGTGTCTCCACCCCCCCAACCCGCAAACGCTGGAGCCCAACAAGTGGCTTTGCAACTCATAATTGGATTCAAACGTCACTACGCTAAGCACTCGGGAAGATGTCTGACTACAAGTGAAAGTGAAACAGAGAAGATATTTTCCAGGAGGTTCCATCACGTCGTGCAGGAGCAACCTGAGAGATCTGATTAAAAATGGAGTCGTGTCCTGTAACCCGAAGACATCTGCGCCATGTTCTCGTGGTTTCACTCGTAAAATTGATCCTTCATGGACCAAGAGGTGCCAATTTCTGCAGGAAATTCTTCAAATGTGGTAGAAAGCAACAGTTCCATGCGTTCTTAAAATTCTGCCCCATAAAAATACGCACCAAGAGTCCCACTAATTTAACAAACACGGCTTAATCTAGATTCATTTTTGGTACTCAAGACAAATTCCACATATAAACTTCGCATTTGTCATTGCTGCAGGAAATGATTTGACATTGACTGAGATATTCCTCAAAAAAAAAATATGAATAGTCATGAATTTCAATATCTTTAATGAAAAGTAATTAAATTAGCCGCAACAAACAGAAAACAAATGCTGCAGTGCTACTTTGAACTATGCATAACCGTGACAATCTGGGTGAAGAGCAAATCAGAACATCATCATAATTCGTGTTAAGTGTGACCAAACAAACTTGTGTGCATGCGTCTTGTGTAAAACCACACGGAGAAAAATATATTAAGACAAAAGGTGAACAAACTAATCACATCATTATGTGACCATTGATAAATATAAAAAAGCGACATCACATTTTAGCAGCATTGTCGGCATATGTTGCCAAAGTGGGTCAAAACTTAATAATAATCACACTTCGAAATAGATCTGAAATATTCTAAAAGGTTGTTCAGTGCACAGAAGCAGCAGTGACAACTCTCCATTGGCAGACAAAATAAATAAAATAAAACAACTTAAAGGAACACGAGCGCTGTAACTTCCACGCATCACGTGGAAAATAACCGCACCGCATTTCTATAGCTGTGCCACCTTGCAGCTACTGCCGGGCCAAGGTGGGCTTAGGCCCGACATACAGTAGGAGGAGCATTTACTCCGCATCGGGATCCTGCTGGTGCCGTCGGCGCCGCCCGCTGAACGTAAAGCAAAGGCGCTGGCCTTGGGTGGTTGCCGTGATGGTGAAGATGTTCTCCCCGTGCTCTGGACTCTGGCGTGGCGCAAGGTTGGCGAGGTCGCTGGAGTGGAGACATAATAATATTGTCCACGTGTGTAAAAAGTTGAGTAGAAATCTGAGAGGCGCCGATTACTCACGGGAGGTCATGCAGCTTGGAGAACCAAAGTTCTGGTTAGTAGCAAGTAAAGAAGCGTTGGGGACACTTTGAGCTCGGGAAAGGTTGGGCAAGCTGCTCTGGGTCTTATCTGAAAGATACAAAAAGAGAACATCTCATCCAAAATGTCCAATTGTGTGCTTCTTTGTCATTCAAGTCAAGTTTGAAGAAGTTTCAATTTTTCCTCACCTGGACCTGTTCTGGAAGGCTGGCGTAATCGGCCTGCGGAGGGGCGAGGCTGGGCGGAGGGATGTACGGACAGGAAGCTGCTGCTTTGCAAGTTTCGGTCGCTGGAGAAGGTGCGGGCGCGCTGTGGGTAGAGCTGACCTTTGCCGCCAGCTTCGTCTTCCGGGTCGGGGCGAGCGCTGAGCGGGAGGGTGACACTCCGGCTGCGTCGGGTGGCCAGGGCGGATGAAGTGCTGGCGCAAGCTTGCCTGAGTTCTGGGCGAGCGGGTTATGAGGAATAGCACGGCAAACGCAACCAGAGGCGGGACTGTCACATCACGATTAAAGTCTGACTCGAGTAAAGTCATGTGACAAGAGTCCCCACCTCTGACACGCGCTCACACACACACACACAATCGATCACCTGGAAGGGTTAATGAAGCTAAAGTAGCGATGAGCTCTGAGGTCTGCAGTTAGTGGGGGCATGACGGCAATTAGACAGAAAGAAAGAAATGGAATTGTTGCTTTTGGGTTTGGACTTACTCTCCTCTTGCAGCCGCGCCACCACTTGCACATCAGTCAGATCCTTCAGTTTGTAGCCATGAGGGACCAAGTTATCCTCGTCCGGCCCAGGAGGGATGACGGCAAGGTCAGCCTGTTGCCGAGGGCTGCTGCGGCGCCGCGGGCTGCTGTTGCTGCCTGGCAACCCAGAAAAAGTACGTTTGTCTTCATTTTCAGATGCTGACACTTGACTTTTTTTTTTTATAAATAATAATATATATTATAATAATAATATAAATAATAAAAAATGAAAAAGTAAAGCTCTCCTCGCTCATTGAGACCAAAGCAGGCTTACCACGCGTCAGATGGGGGATGAAGGTGGGAGTCCTTGCCCTCCCACTGGGGCTCTGAGAGTGAGCTAAAGAAAGAGGAAAACAAAAATAAGTTTTTTTTTTGTTTGTTTTTTTTAATTCCCCCCCAAGCATAACTTTGGTTGGTTTGTGAGTTCCATGTGGGTTACCGTGAGTCTCAGGCGACCGTGGGCTGCTGATGGGGGACACGACCGGAACTTTGCCGACAGGCGGAGGGGTTGTGGTGGGCCCAGGGCTGGACAGTACTTGACGCCAGCACAAAGCTGAAGATGCTGAAAGGAAAAGCTAGTTTCAGAGTGAGGACAACAAATCAGTTGTGTTTAACTTTTGAATTTCTCAACAATCCATTTTTCAATATTTATTAACTTGAGAGTTGCAAGCATTTCTTGGGAGGTTCTTGTAAAGAGTTGACGAAACATTTGAATAGACTATTGACCTGACAAAGGCGTCTTTGAAAAGCCTAGCGTTAGCTCATCTGCGCCGCCTGTCACCATGCAGCGTCCTGAATAAAACGCTTTTGTCTGAAAACAAAGCTGACAGGAAAGGAAGGATCCCCAACTGCTCAATAGATTGAATAAAGTGATAAGCACACCTTGCATTCTCTTACCAGATTCCAGTTGGAGATGCATGAAACGCCTCGCTACCTTCCATTCGGGAGCCTCCAGAACATGGCGGCACCATTGTAAGGGGGTGACAGGATCTTGGGAGTTCTTTTTTGTTTGGGGCGGCACATACAACCTGTCAAAGACACACTGTCAAATTTATTTGCATATGGAAAATCTTGGCTAACCCATACAAGAATGTAAAAAAAAAAATAATTCACTGGTTGTGCTTTTTTCAATTTTAATGCTTGTCAATATTTTGCAAAACTTATGCTAAAAAGTAGCAACAATATTTACACTATTTGTTATCTGAGAGTAATAATTAATAGTTAAATCTAAATAAGAAATGCCACACCTAGATAATGTTAGATTTGTAGTAAACAAATAATTTCCAAAGCAATTCAATTACATCCTGATAAACATGTCCAAACAAAGATTTAAAGCTGAAGTGACTAAATGCCAAAATAATTTTCCTGCATGGACAGCTTGGCGTTATGTGAGCTTTGCAGCAGGACAAACTAACTCGTGAAAAGCATATTTTTTCCTAATGTACAACAACAAGCAAGACACTCACCAAGTCTCATGATCAGAAAATCCAGTCGCGTCCAAGTCCAAAAGTTCCACCTCGTCCAGAACTAACGGTTCGTAATGCTTCTGCAAATACTGGATACGGTCTTCAGGCGCTCTCGGTGAGCCCAGCTGACACGGAAGCGGCTTCCAAGCTCGACCACAGGGCCCGGTTGGAAGCTTCTGCTTGTTGAGGAGCTCCAGGCTGAGGACGAGCTTATGCACCCTCCTCAAATGCAGCTCGCTTTTCGCAAGGTTCTTCTTGAGGTCCACGTTAACCAAGTTCACTGCAGTCTCCATCGGATCTCTCGATCGAGTCAACCGTGAAAGGGTCAATCTGGTGGCTCTTTCCGTTAATTGAAAAAAAAAAAGTTACTCCGCCCACTCCACAAAAGCCGCCTCTTTGAGACAGTGCCACGCTCATAAATAAATAAATAAATAAATAAATCTTACTTTATAAATGTGTGACTTTTATTTCCACGCCGATTACTACAGCGTAACTTCACAATTTGTTTGTAGCTGGTGGAAATTAAAATCACATGAGCTTTTCGTTCATTTGTCGCCATCTAGTGGTTATGCCGATTACAGCATAACTCCACAATTTGCAGCTAGTAGAAATTAAAATCACACGGTCTTTTCGTTCATTCGTCGCCATCTACTGGTTACGCCGATTACAGCATAACTTCACAATTTGTAGCTGGTAGGAATTGAAAGCACATGGGTTTTTCGTTCATTTGCCGCCATCTAGTGGTTACAGCATATCATTACCCCTCAAGCATCCATACGGGTCAGTTTTCCCACCCTGCCGCACTATAAATGTTGGCCAAAAAAACCCATGAAAGATCATACAATTGTTAATCTGGTATTACTCTTGAAAAATATTTTTTTGTGATTTAAATGATCAGATTTATGTGTACATTTGACAGCAAAACCTGATTGTTGTATTAAAGTCACTATTTTTCTGTAGCACCAGATAAGCAAGTTACATTTTTAAGGAGACGGCTGCTGAATTCAGAACTATTTTTTGATGACACAAGTGTTGGAATTGGATCGACATTATTTCTTTTCAAAAATATGCAGAACAGTTACAGTAGTTTAATCCAAGTCGTTTTGGACACAAGCACCTGCTGGCTGAGAGCCAAATGACTCATGTTCCGTCATGAATGATAACGTTTTCGGAATCGGAGCCCATCTCAGTTCCATTTGTCAAGTTTCCTAATGACTAGCTTGTCATTATTTCACAAGTTCTGGTCCACCCTCAACGTTTCTTCCAGGTGAATTTTTTCCTAGCACCTTCTTGACCGGGCTTCTTCCTCTCCCTCAGTCTGGGATCAGAAGTCAGAAGACCAGCTGTCCAATGAAGACAAAAGAAACAACTCCAACATTTGAGAACAATTTGAGCAATTGTCACGAAAAAAAAAAAGTACCGTAATTTTCGGACTATAAATCGCGTATTTTTTCATAGTTTGGGTGGGGGGGGCGACTTATACTCAGGAGCGACTCATATACATGTTTTTTTTTTCACTTTTTTGGGCATTTTATGGCTGTTGCGACTTATACTCCGGTGCGACTTATAGTCCGAAAATTACGGTAGCTGCCCGGCCGGCATCCTCACCTTGCCTCATGATCTCAACCTCTCTCTCAGAAACAAAGCTGCATAGGGCGTGGGAGATGGCGTGTCGCAGCGCCCCCGCCTGGCTGGAGCGCCCGCCACCGCTCACGCTGCTCTCCACGTCAAAGCGTCCCAGCATGCCCATGAACTGGAGCGGGAACATCAGCTGCTCTCTGTCCACACAACACCCAAAGTGGACAAAGACGATAAAATCAACTGCAACGTGTAATATTCTCACAAAGCTGAACTTCTTGGTTTATTAGCATAAAATGGCGTTGACTCCCATGGAGAGTTTCCAATTGCCATGCATCCTTAGCGACGTGGTCGAGTGACTCCGCTTGCCAGCACATATTGGGAAAAACGCCTGACTCGGCAACGGCGGGAAGATGCGGGCGTGTGAGGTTGCTGACACGGATGCTCTCAACTGTGTCATTAATTCACAACAAGGCGATAAAGACACGGCGTGTGGTGGGAGGAGTAATTGGAGAAGAGAAAAAAATTAAAAAATAAGGCTCCCGCCAACCTGTCTTGTAACACGTTGAAGTACCGGACGTAGCTCAGCCCGTTAACGGTGACACTTCCAGAGCCGCCATCTCTCAGAACCACCGAGGCGTTGGATGACTTTCTTCGTCCTGAGAGTCAACAAACAGGGCAACGATGGGTTTCCATTTTTTCTTTTCATCCTAAAATCCTGATCCGAGTCCGCCTCTACCTTGTGAAGCGCTAAAAGCCAGGCCCTTTTCGTCCTTCTCCAGAGGTGGGATTGTCTGCTTCCTGGACTGAGTCTGGAGTTCCTGGCGGTAACGGAGGACAAACTGCTCCTCCATGGCGCAGTAAGGCAGAGACAGCAGCCGCTCCATTAGCTGAAGGAAGCGAGTATACTGCAAGGACATCACAGTTGAGCTTGCGTGTGGACCCATAAACTCAAACGGCGTTTGTGCGGAAAGGCTTACATCATGAACGGAAATGGGCTCCACCAGCAACTCCTCCAGCTCCTCCTTCAGGAGCCACCTGCTTGTGCCGAGGGGGCTAATGAGAGATGGACAGTGCCGTTACACTCGTGGTAACAATAACGTGACTCCTCGGTCCCCCCCGAAGCAATTCCTGCACCCACATGGGCTTGACGTCCTGGTCGAAGAGTCCTTTGACACGCAGACGATCCTGATGCTTCTCGATGTTGACGATTTTACTCTGTGTGTCCTAAAAAGGATCACGAATGGAATTTAGGATTCGTTTTGTTTTTAGGCAGAACTGGAGGCAAACTCACGTGCATTAAACTGTAGTAAGCCTGTTTGCCTGTGTAAAACAGGAAGTGAAACGGCCGCCCGTCCGGCCCCCATTGGACAGCTGCGAGAAGAAAACAGGCCAACGTTAGTTCCGAAGAGCAACGGGCAAAACGTTTTCGTGTCGGCGTGGTGTACCTCGCTGCTTTGGGAAAATTTCCTCCGGATGCTGATGGAGAAACGCAAAAATAAGGTTTTTATTTTTTTTTTAACGTGATAGTTCAGAAAACATGTCGAGTCAGAGTGTTGACCTTCATGAGGGGCCGCGCCTTCTTCTCAAACAAGCCCGAGGGGAAAAGGTAGGCGATGCTTCTCTGCAGCGTGGCAGAAAAAAAAAAAACATTTTAGAAGAAAGTAAAAACAATGACAACAGATGAGGTCGAAGGTCATGGAGACAGCAGGACGCAAGCTGCCCGCGGGTTCAAGGAAAGGTGAGCTCATTTTGCGGCAACTCTGACAGCCAGCGGACGATTCAGACAAAGTTCAGCAAGTGTGCTCACTAAGCGTCCAACAGATGCTCTTCTCTGTTTTTCGGGCGTCACGGATGGGCGAGCAGGTGGTGCGCAGGCGGCACCTTGACATTTCAGCTCGTCATCAGCAGCGGAGGAACAACAAAAGGCTCTCGCAGTTCGACAAGAAGCGTGGTAAAAGGCAACGACAGATGAAGTCACCCCTGCGTCCCCCCCTCGCAATATGGCGGCCATTCCCAAGAGGGCGCCAGCTGAACATTTAATGGGCATCACAACGGCTTTCATTTTTGGGTGGCATGGAGGTAAAGAAATTAAATACAAGTCATCGGCACAGACTACGACAAATACTCTTATCATTTCAGAATAAAATACAAATTCCAGGCTTACATCTATGTCCTCTTGAGTGAAATTCTCAGGGTCCTCTCCCATCATGTTGGCCAGGTGCCGCTTGCCGAGATTGAATTCCTCCACCTGCTTCTCGATAAACTCCATCGTAAACTTTTTGGGGCCAGCGGCAGCCAAGTTCTTCCTGTGCATGATGGCACTTGTGCATATCTGTCTCCGGGGTACCTAGAGGAGAAGATGCATAGAGTTTTATTATTTTTTCAATGTTCTAACACAAACATTGCATTGGTGAAGAAAACAACAAATTTGCAGGGGTTCACCAACGTGACGTCATAGCCCGCATCAGAGATAAGTTTGAAACAGGTTGAATAAGGCACAAACGAAACTTCGGGTTATTCAGAAATTAGCATAATACTATCGAAGATTATTTTACTTTACCAGGAGTTGAAGGGTGATGTGAGATATCAACATCTGTACTGAATGTTATCTTTCATGAAACGTGTGCATACGAAACGTAATGCGTGAGACTAGTACAGTAAAAAAAGTGAGGAAATTCCTTAGTTCTTAAATTACTACATAATTCGCTTGAAACATAAAATCATATTTCCGTATTGTCGTAACATAGCAACTGTAAAACGAGTTCTGATAGCAAGAAGATGCTAGCTCAAGGGCATATCCTTTTTAATCTTGTTTTTATATCGTTGAAACTCCCAACTGGGAAAATATTCATCGCCGATAACAAAAAACTTACCTGCCGATTCGCCTGTGACGAGACTCTTGAACAAGATGTCCCACATTTTGTGAGAAAAGAACCCAGTGCTCGCGTACACGGCGCCGCCATGATGGCTGGCTAAAAGTGACGTCACATCGGAAGTTGACGTGACGTTTAGCCAGAGATACGCTTGCGTAACGTGCCTGTATGACGGCCATATTGGTAGGGGCAACGTTCCCATCGAAGGGCACACACACACACACACACACACACACACACACACACACACACGCATACATGGATACATACACATAAACAAGAATATATAGTTATCTGAATTAAAAATACAAGGACACATGGTATAGTGAGTAGATAATATTAATCACATTATTTATTACATATTCTTACATTCAAAGATTTAATTGAATGAGGTATTAATCTGTCGTTTATTTGTTCCCCTCACTCCCTTCTCTCGTTCTCTTTCTGTCTCTCTCTTTCTCTATCATACTGTGTATGCAAAAACATGCCTGGTATACAATTTATTCCCATATGTTATAAACAAGTAGCTCAATGACAAAATTCCTTCCTCCCAAAAGGCATTTTAACCAACAAAAACAAATAATGCACTGTAAAGTGGATAATAACAGGCACATGATGGCATGCAGGCCACAACACAAACTGCCAGAGCTGACAAATGAAGTAACAAGTAAACTGAATGTTGAAACAAAACATCTTTCAACAATAAAGTAATGATGAATAGGCCACTTCCGCTTTTGTAATGGAGGGGCTCTCCAGTCCACATCACAGCATGACATATCTAGTGAGGAAAAAAAGCAGCTATTTTCCAAACACAAAGCAAACAGGCCAGATAACGTTACGGAAAACAAAATCTGTTCCTATTTTACTCGAATCCAACCATCACTCCAATCCCAGTTTACCCATCCCAGACTGACTTCACAACCTAACCACTAGAATGCACAAAATGTATGTGTAGAGTTTGTGTGCATGATACAGAGCATTATGGCTACAGATCAATGTTGCGTGTCTTCACTTTGATAGAGTTGGAACAGGAACATGGAAAGATTAATCACAGTGAAGGGGCACTGACTCCAGGCCGGTGCCAGTCGATTTGGCCGTGTGGTTAGATTGCCTCAAGGAGGCCTGTCGTCACTTGGATGATAAACAATGTTTGCCCCTTTCTCTTGCCACCAGCGTCCTCCTGCCCACCAAGAAAAATAGTTTTCGACCTGCCTTCTCTAATTCACAGTGGAGTTACCGGTTGGGACATTAATCATCCGTTCCTCATCTCACAGGAGACTTGTCGTGGGCGGACTGCAAGGAGATCTTCAAATTTCACTTTTTCCTGATGACAAGCTGGGGTTTGTTTATAAACACTGCAGGGGTAAGGCGATGCTGCGGAAAATAAAATCACAAACCCATCCGAGACTCGCCGCTGATTTCCACAATAGGCCACATTGACCTCCCTTTTCTCTTAAATGAAGTGGCACCCTTTTAATTATGCGCCTAAAACAGCAATGGAACATACACATCCCAACAGAGGATATCACACCGTGGAATTAAACCAAGAGCTCCTTCCCCCACTTTGCCGAGGACGAAGGCTTTACTATTGCCAAGCTGAGGCTTTTCTCCCGTCATTATTTCCATGCCGCTTTCCGCTGATTTCCTAATATCCTTAGCGCCGTGCGAAGGGATAAGCCCATCATGCTGAAACATGACTACAAACCGTTCACGGCTCTAAAGAATCCATTATGGTTCCTCCACAAACACGGAAACTCGAATGGCCACTTTCCTCGTGCTCCTTTATTTACCCTCGGTGCCGCGGCGCGGGGGGATTCAGCGCACTGCCAGACAGCCACGCTGGATTTAATTACAAGTGGTCATTCATACCGCAAATCACTTAGCAGACATTTTGAATTTATATTGTAGTGCGTAACAGAAGTATTGTAAAAAGTTCAAGGCTCGGGGAAAAGATGGGTGGCGTGCGTTGAATTGCAGCAGGCGCGCGTTCATTCCCTAAGGCGCACCCCGCCCCCTCGCCCCGCCCCCTCGCACGCACGCACACAGGTATGTCAAAAATCTGCAGATTACAGAGAACTGTCCCTGAGTGGAAATTAATTTGCCACCAGTAATAGATAAAGACATTTTATTGAGATGCGTAAAGGGAACCGAAGTGCCAGCGATGACCTGTAGGAATCAGCCCTCATCAATATCACGATAATTACAAAGCACTTCTGGCAGCGCGTGAAATGAAGTGCGCGTGCAACAGATTGAGCGGCGGCCATAGTTGTCTGCAGGTATTAGAGCGCCTTCTCCTCACGGTGCCTCCACGGGCCCAAGTGCTGCCTGAGCCCCACCGCAAGTCTTGCTCCGTTTGGGTCCGCTGTATCTGCGGATAATAGCCTTTGACAGTTTGGAAGAAAATGATAACAAACGGAATGAGACAGTGTTCTGGCAAATTGTTCAGAAATACAATCCTCTCCAAAAGTATTGGAACGAGGAGGTCTGTTCATTGATCGACTGGAAACTTTTGCTTTGATTGAAAGCGCCTAAATAAATAAATAAATAAATAAATAAATAAATAAATAAATAAATAAATAAATAAATAAATAAATAAATAAATAAATAAATAAATAAATAAATAAATAAATAAATAAATAAATAAATAAATAAATAAACCCTCAATTAGATGAATTGGAAATATAAAGATACATGCGATACAAGAAGCCATTTCAGGTAAAAATTAAGCTTGTCTCCATGCTTATATAGCCAATTTATTTTTTTATTTATTTGCTTATTTGCTTATTTGCTTATTTACTTATTTATTTATTTATTTACAAATGTTGATTTTAAATGTATTTATTGGAATTATTAATCGGAATCTATATTCCAATCAATACATTTAAAATCAACATTTGTCACCGTTATGAAAAATTTTTTACACATGCACGCATTCAAATAAAAGCCAACGTAATTTTCACGCAGGTTCAGATCCAAATCCATCTTCGGGAGTGACGATAATGATAATATTATGATAGCTGACATTCTCCTTAAGATTTAATCATGACAAACATGATATATTTGCAGCATTGAGGCGGCCCACACAACTCTCGCACACCCGCTTACAGCAAAACCGTGTTTCCGATATGACCTTCCACCTCAGTTCCGAGAGGTTGATCCAAATGTTTCCCAACATCCACATCCATCCCTCACCTGGAACCACTTTGTCGACCAGCTCACCCCGTTGCCCTCTCACACGCCGTATTGAGTTCCCCCAACAGCTGAAAGGTTACTTCAGTCCATCTCTGGCTTGAAGAGATGACATGACTACTTTCCTTCCCCTTCTTCCCTCTCGGTGTTTTGTTCATTTGAACGGCTGGAGAGGAAGGAAACCATTTCAGACTGAACGAACTGGGGCCTGGCTCATTGGAGAGGAAGAGGATTTGCTTTGGAAGGTAGACAGGACGAAACCTGAGACTTCTCCAAATGTCTGGGAATGACCGAAGAAAAACATCCGGCACCCCGGTTGCCCTCCTCATCCCCCTGAAACTTTTCCCCATAATGAGCCCAGTCTGCTCCAATGTAAGGTCCCAAGAGGGGGGGGGGGGGGCAAACACTCAAGCGCATTGTACACATTCTATTCAAGTTCATAGACATCTATAAAAACACACCACTGGAAAAACCTGTCAAAGCGTGTCTTGCTTGGACACGTGCAAAATAACAATCGACTTTTTGTACGTGAAGACTAGCAGTACACATTTGGATGAGTCTTAGAGAATCAGCCTACGTAGGAAAAACATGGAGACGATTAAATGGTCTTTTGGCGTGAATGTGAATGGCAACCTAAAATCGGTCACATTTCACTACCAAAAGTCGACTTGTGAGCATATAATGTAAAATTACTTAAGAGGAAAAAAACAACAACCCTAACTTACCTAACTTAATAACCCTAACGCGGCACCTTAACACTTGACTAATGACACTTCTGCTTAGTGCGAGGGACTCTTTGCAAGGTTAATATGCACGCTTGCTCTCACCATTGATCTTCCCAGCCTGGCTAATGACCACGGCGATTTGAAATGATACTCCTCGCTCGTGACTTGACATCACCAGAACTTCTCGGGGGGGAAGGACAAATCACTATGGGCCGATATGAACGAACAAATCTGCGAGCCTTCCCTCCTCAACATCTGGCAATTTGACAATGTAGAAAGGTTAAACCACTAAAATGAAATATTTGCCCAGAGGGAGGGGGGGGGGGGGTCAAGCCGCCGCAATTACAAGGTCCAATCGGCCAGGCTAATCAGCTAATAACGTGTACCGGGGGCTCGGCCGGCCCGCTGAAGCCTGATCACAGCTCTGTTCTCCGCCTCTGCTGTTTACTTATTAAACCTTGTTCCCATGTTGAAGGGCGCCTTGGTAGCCTCTGGCCCTGCACGCCCCGAGGCTACATTTAGCTCCTGCCGCTACTTTTAAACGGGACCACACCGATTGGCGAGAGAGAGCAGCCGAGGCGTTAATCAGTATCCCGGGCCTTTGTTGCGGAATGATCTCAAATTACTTCCCCCCCCCCTCCAATCTGGCAGGCATTAACACCTCGGGAAGCAAAGGTAGGAATTTGCACCCTGAGGTGGCAAACAAAGTGCAAGATGGGTGTGTGCGTGTGGCGTGAGACAAAGCCCTACTTGGCATTCAGGCTCTGATGATGTGTGCGTTGTCAAAGTCACAAATTTGCTGTACATGAGTATCAAGTGCAGGATTAGTGTTGGCTTTATCAGAAGCGTCTGGTGTGCAACACTTTTGAACGACGCTCGGGGAACAATTACTGGTAATTAAATATGTGCCAGTTACTGGAAAGAAAGATAATTACGTCCTTGGTGTATGGCACCAATTAATTACTTTTATTTCAATGAGCAAAAGCTTTTGAGAACGCCAGCGGAAGCCACTCGGATGTTTGAGTACAAGCAAGTTCTGTGTTTGCTTTTGTACAATTTTTGCACGCTTAGCAGATGTTGCCGTAGTTTAATACGGGCAAAAGAGCGTCTCTTCTCTTTGCCTCCTCTCCCGCTTAAGCAGGGAAACGTTGACGCTTGAGAGGAGCTGCCTCTCGCTAAGAGGATTGGTCAGATCGGAGGAATCGTGAGCTTCATCCTCACACTTTTCTGTGCGTGCCGCTCCTCACCGGGCCGAGATTACCTGCAGGCAGCAAACCGTTTCCGCATCACAGCGCCAACCGCATCCGCTCGCTCGCATCTAGCTGGAAACTGCGGATTAGCACGCTCATTTGTGGCGCGGGGCTCTAATGTCTAACCTGCAAGGACCCGCGGCCCATCATTAGTAATCTATTAAATCCAGCGGCTAGAAATGGTTACACCAACAAACCGGGGCTGCTGCCTGCCTGCACGCTCGTTTTCCAATCTGCTTTTTGTTTTGATTAATGAGATACCGAGTGAGACGGCCCGGGTGCTCTCAATTCTTTCACCTTTTTTTTTTTTTTATGCCGGCTGTCTTTTTTTCTATAGCGGCGGTTTAATCCACGCATGCACCTACAGTTTCAGCCTGTCAGAAATGTTTTGTGTGTGCCGTTTAGGAGCTGGTAGGCTCGAATGGCCACGACAAAAACATTCGTGCTGAGAGTTTTGCGGCCAAAGGTCAACTTTTACTATAGAGTGTTTGTGAGCCTTTTTTTTTTTTTTTTAAACCATACACGCCTTCGTCTTAAAAGAAGACAGTCTATACTCAGATTGCACAGATAAAAAATATTACATAATACATCACCAGTCCAGTGGCCTGTCATCCTGCAAAGATTTTCAGAAATATTTGAAAATATCAGGAATGTCTCATTTGAAGAAGATTCTTGATAAATGTGACTTTGACTGATTCTTTTATTTTTTTTGTGATGCTCTGCAATTGCTTGACCTTAGCCATGACCCCACAATAAGGACAAGCAAAATAGGAAATTAATGGATGGAGGAGAACTGCTTCATGTCTCCAAACCAATTAGTCATGTGATGTCATGTGAGGAAGTGGGGATGGGGCGGTGGGAGGGGGAGAGGTGGAGGGGGGGTCGCAGCAGGTCGGCGTGGCTCCTGATCTAAGCAGTATTGACAAAGCCATCGGAGTCGGTGATGTGTCTGGCTCCCCGCTCACTCCCCAATGACTCCCCCCCTCTCCCGGTGCTGTCACCAGGGTAACTGCCGCCGGGTCCAACAGCCTGTCGGGACAGTCCCCAGACAGCCAACTGGAGCATACATGTCACTTTCAAATACGCCACAAAAAAAAAAAAAAGGTGAGAAGAAAAACTTTGTTGGAATATGTCATCATGTGGGGAATTTTTTTTTTTCTCTTACACTGCAGGGGGTCAAAATCATGTTCTCCCACAAATTACTTTTTGTTTCTCTCCTTTTAAAGTCTTAACATTTTCTGTTGTATTTAAATGTTGTATTGCGTCTTTAAATAATTCCTTTAAATGTTGATTTTTTAAAACACAGTTGAAATTTGAAATGAAATCAGAAGTTGCCTAACGATATACCGTACGTTAAAATACGATAATCACATCACCACTACGAGCAAATCAGTCACACGGTGTCGACTGTAGAAGATATGAAAGATAACTAACTAGCTTCCTGGTTCCCTTGGCAACCACAAAACCTTGTAGAACATCTTTTGTTGGGATCATCAAGCCCTTTTTAACCCCTCGAATTGACTGCTTAGAAACAAAACAGACTGCAAATACCAAACGTTTACATTGGGGCAAAAAATTAAACACGTTTTTTTTTTTTTTTTTAAAACAATAGTTTGTCTAAAAGCGTGCAACATAACTTGCAACAAAATATTGGGAGCTAAAAAGGACAACCTCGTCATCGTATTTATGTAAAGCACTATGCATGCCACTGACGGCGCTGACAAGTGTCACAGATTTGCAGTGCTATACGTTTTTCATCCCAAATTAAATTGTGTTCTTTATAGATTAGCTTTATTTACATATATTATATCAACGTATTGTGGAATTTTAGTAGAATTATTGATTATTGATTTATAATTGTATATATACAAATGATACAATTCTAGATTGTGATATAAAATACCTTTTCAAATTGATTTTACTACACGCAACAACTGCAGTAAATTAACAATATACAATTTTGGAGTTAAACAAAGATTCCAGTAATTGTACATTAATTGCACCAAACCTCCAAAATCATTGGCTTTTGGTAACTTTTTTACTGCGGCAATGGCTTTAAGTTGTTGGTTTTTTTTGGGGGGGGCGGGGGGTGTTCAAAACTATAATAGATGATAGATAGATAGATAGAGAGAGAGAGGAGAGAGAGAAGAGAGAGGAGGATGAGAGAGAGAGAGAGAGAGAGGGAGAGGAAGATGGGAGATGAGAGAGATAGAGAGAGAGAGAGAGAGAGAGAATGAAGAGAGAGAGAGAGAGAGAGCAGAGCCAGACAGACAGGAGCAGACAGACAGACAAGGACAGACAGACAGGTATTGCTGGGGCCGCGCTTGCAAAGGTATGCTCCATGAAAGGGGAAAGGGAGGCAAGTTCCCAACTCCGCGACCTTCACAATTTGTGTGGAGAGAACCCCGACAACACATCCACAAGATGCCTGTTTGTCCTTCTCTTTTCATCACACAACAAAAACAATACACATATATCGTCAGTAATTGTTGAGTGTTTAAATTATTTATGGCAATTACGTGCAACGTGTGTCTGACGGGATTTATTTAAAACAAACATTTTTATGGTAAATTAAGTTTTAATTGGGGAACAATTCCAACGTTAGAGGCAACAATTTACAGGTCATTTATATTACTGCCGTTAATGTGGGAATAATGCGAAACAATTTGGCAGGAGGTGAGCGTATCTGCGTGCAATGATGCTGACGAATAAATGGCTCAGGAAAGAAAAAAAAAATGTCAACATGAGCAGTCTTGAGCATTGTTCTTTTTTTTTTCTTGGTTAGTCGAGTCGGAATAATTAGTAATACTCCACGCGTGGATTAAATACAGATTCCGAAAGGACACGCTAAAAAAATCAAAGTGCTGATGTCGTGTTAACCCATATGGATTAAATATTCAATATAGTGCGCCTAAATCAACCTTATCAGGACCTAATAATTAATTGGCCCTACTTAATATTCACGTCGTGTCGTGTAACATGGCCCTTATTGGATGTTATTGCGTAAGTGCGGAGATAAAATATTAATCGGGCTAATTATTTCTTATGACACGCGTAGCAGTGACTTCCTGCCGGAGTCCTATTGAAATATTAGCAGCAATTAGGTGTTTTAAAGTTTGCTTTGCGTGAGAAATCCCCCCCCCCCCCCCCCCCCCCCCCTAGATCACGGACAAAGTGGTTTTAGGCGTATAGTGGTGTGACATGTCGAGCCGCTTCGATTATTGGGGCTCCCATTGACGGGCCTCGCGAGCACGCACCCACCGCTGCCAACATAGGCTTGAGGAGCCATGAAAAAGCCAAAGCTGTGGCAGAATAGGCGGATCAAAACCCATTATGAGATTTGAAGCTGGTTTTGTGTCGGGGCCTGCTTGAATCCCTCAGCAGATTGCCGTTGAGGCTATTTGTGCACAAGCAAGCATGCGTGCAACTTGGCGGACTTTTCTCAAATGGAAACAGACAAAAAGAATTAAAAAAAAAAAGGTCACGCAACAATTATTTGAATTCAAAGTTGAGATTACTCGAGAAAAAAAAAAGGTTGAAAATAAAATAGCTAGCGGTTGAGAGAAAGAAAGTTTTGTGCATGTGACGTCAGCCATCTCCAGTCACGGAGACAAAGACGTGCTGCTATGTGATCATTGAATTCGGTTGCTAGGCAACTATAGTGCGGGAATTCATCCGCGAAATTCAAACTGTACATCGCAAGGACACGTTCTGGGAGTTTTGGCGTGTGGCGAGAAAGAAAAGTTAAACGCACACACAAATATAAGACAACACACCCATACGAAATCTTCTGAGTTTGGCCTGCAGATAAAATTCATCAGTGACCTCAAATATAAAAACAGCACATCTTTATACGTTCGACTGAATGCTGGTGGAAAAATAACCCCCTCCCCACCGAAAAAAAAAAATCGCAAATTAATACACGTTCTTGAAAAGAATTTAAAAAGAGTTTGCAGCCTGACACGTGCACGCATGCGCGTTCTATTAGTATTTCATTCAAGTGAGTTCCTCATGTGCAAACTCCAAATAGGCCATGCACACAAGTGGGCACGTTATTGGGCCTGAAGAGGCTCCAAATGTAAACAAACGATTGCCTTGCTTCGTTTCAACACTGCTGCATCAACGCCAACGTTCATGCAATTATTTTTGACAATTAGTTTTATACGCCACATTTTAAAATCAATTTAAGACTATATAATGCTGAGCATGCAGCAACAATGCATTTGATGGTAATGCGTGCATCCAAAAAACATTACACACACACCGAAATTTAATAATAAAATAATAATAATAATGTCAATTTAACACACAAGATGGCTGCATTTCATTCTAACAAATTTATTGTGTCTCAATCAGCTCGTACGGAACTACTACTGAAATTAAATTACAATCAAATGATCACATCAAAATATACCAACAACGGCAGCTTGTGATGATTTGTGCTCCTCCAGAATAAAAAATAAGAAAGAGAAAATATAACAAGAAAGCATCTCACACAAGTCCATGGGGCGGGAAATAAATTACCGTTTGGAATAATTCATAGGTATTCCGAATAAAATATTAAAACAAATCATTCTGATGAAAAATATAAAGTAAATAATTCCGATCAGTATCTGATCTAGTGATCTATATTGCCGGCTTTACAGAGTTGTTTATTAAAACCTACCAAAGAATACTGCTTAGAAAGGGCAGCATTAATAATATGTCCGCAGCACCCACTCAGTCACACTTGGCAAAACAATTTGAGATTTTCTTTTCTTTAAATTCCCCCTCGTCAAATAAGTGCAGCTGGAGTCTTTGTCAAATGTCTCTTTTGTTGAAATAGAAACGGGGACACGAAGAATCCACCACGACGTCAGCGTCCATTAAATAATAATAATAATAAAAAATGCCACTTGAAAGCAAAAAATGATCTTTCAGATCAGACGGGTTTTGGGGAGCAGTCCACTTCCGGTCTTTTTTTTTTTTTTTTGTCGTGGAAAAAAAAAATCCCTGATCCTTCGAGTGTGGGTAACGAATACAACAAGAAAGCTTGGTGGATTTTATTCGTTCTTCGACTGGTTTGAAAGTCCTCCATCGAAAAAGATACAAAAAAAAAAAAGCTTGGCCCTTGTTCTCGATCACACAGGACAGTGGTCGTTGTTTTGGAGGGTGGGCGGGGGTTTTCGGGAGGGGGCATCAAAACAACACTCGGTGATGGTGGGATGAGGTGTGTTTCAGGAGGGCGGGGTGGGGGTGTGGGGGGGGGTGTCTTGGTGTGTTCTCAATGCGCCAAAATTACCTGGTGGAATGAACTTGTGGTTGTCACCCTCTGGTCGCTCGCCTCACTTGCATCTTTTAAGTAATCTACTAAAAAATGCCCCTGAAAGAAACAAGCAGAAGGAACCTTTTAGGTTAAAACATTTCAGGCCCCTGAAGAAGATGCGTTTGTTCTGAAGGGGGTTGGGAGGAAAAGCGGTTCAAGGTTCTCTTTGTTTTCTCTCTCTCTCTCTCTCTCTCTCTGCTGAAAAATAGATAACATTTGTTTTGCAGTCTCATTCACATTCCCTCACTATCACAGTATCAAAATTGCTGCTATCCTGGCGATAGTCTGTGCGTATGTGTTTTTGTGTATCAATCGGATATAAAATATTCTGCTGTGCTGCTTGCTCTATGTTTCACTGAACATTCGTTTGCAGTCCATGGAGGGGGGCGGCGTTTCTGCACTCACATTGCCGACCTGAGAGTACACATCCTCCGGCGTCTGCGCCACTCCCGGGGGCGTCATCCGCTTTTCCTTCTGTCTCCTATTGCAAAACCACACTCGGACCACTTCCTTCTCCAGCTGCAGGTTGTCCGCCAGGGTGCTGATTTCCTGGGCCGAGGGCTTGGGACACTTGAGGAAGTGGCTCTCCAGAGCCCCCTTGACGCTCACCTCGATGGACGTGCGCTTCTTCCTCTTTCTGCCCTGCGCGGCGATCTTGTCGATGCTGGTGGGGCTGCCGGTGGACGAGTCGGCTTCCTCCAGCCACTTGTTCAGCAGCGGCTTGAGCTTGCACATGTTCTTGAAACTGAGCTGCAGAGCTTCGAATCTGCAGATGGTCGTCTGCGAGAAGACGTTGCCGTAAAGGGTGCCCAGCGCCAGGCCCACGTCCGCCTGGGTGAAGCCCAGTTTGATCCTCCGCTGCTTGAACTGCTTGGCGAACTGCTCCAAGTCGTCCGATGTCGGCGTGTCGTCGTCCGAGTGCGGGTCGTGGCTGTTGACGCCGCCGTGGTGCTGGTGGTGCGGGTGATGCTGGTGATGGTGGTGGTGGTGCGCGCCGTGGTCCAGATCCGGGGTGTCGCCCCGGACCAAGCCCGGGTGCACCAGGCTCTGGCTCCCGGGGCTGAGCATGCCGTTCACAGTGAAGCCTCCCGGCTGGGAGTAGATGAGCGACTGCTGCTGCTGTTGCTGCTGTTGCTGCTGCCCACCCGATATGGAGTTAATGTGCGCCGCGGTGCTGCTGCCCCAAGCCCCGGCGTGAGTCTGGTGGGCCGCCAAGTGAGGCGGCACCGGCGGCCGGTGGTGCAGCGCCGTGCCCGTGTGCAGGTCGTCCCTGGCGGAGTTTTTCACGTCCTGCTGCTGCGGACTGGCGCTCATGCCGACCGGGCTCGACGACCAGGGGGAGCCGGCTTCGGCGGCGGCCACCGCGGCGGCTGCAGCTGCGGCGGCGGCGTGCGGGAGCGAGGTCACCCACTGGTGGGCATGGCTCAGCATGTGTCCTCCGTTGCTGGCTGCCATTGCGCCTTGCATAAAGTCACTTTGCACCATCTTGATGGAGGGGTCCCCTCTGTAGCCCCCGGAGCCCGAGGTAACAGCAGCGCTGCCCGGCTGCATGCCACCGCCTCCTGAGTCAGAGTGCACGATCGAGCCCGACGATAGGATGCTATTGCTGCCCAGATAAGGATTGGAAGCCGCGGTGGCCATTCCGTCAAGCCTTATGAATATGTTGGTGGATCGCCCCCCTCCCTTTCTACAGTCACTTCTTTCGTGTAGGCAAATTATGCCTCATGAATTATTCAAACGTCAAAAAGTAGTTATGGCTTGCCACACACCATGCGTGCGTAAATACGCCAAAACGACGGTTTCGGAAAACTGAATAAAATCCGCATGCATTTACAGCATCCGCGCGGGCAGCTGTGCACGCGAGATGGACGAATACAAACTCCAGCTTCGCAAAAATCCCTTTAAAACATGTGCAGTCCGTGTACAAAGTTGCTCGGGTGAAAATGTGGACATTAAAATTCAATTATGAATGGAAAAAGCGTCGTCCCCCCCAAAAAAGTTTCGGTGATCAGGAGAAAAAAAAAAGAAAGGAAAAAGCTTGCAAATTGTCCACACAGTTCCAGTTTATGTTCCCGTTAGATGTTAAAAACAAAACAAAAAACACGAGCGGAGTCCTTTTGTAATTCGGTCCGATTTCTCCCTCGCTTTATTCTTTTCTCTCTCTTCTTTTTACAGCAGTGAGGAGTCTTTCTCTTTGTTCCGTTTTGATATATTTAAAGCTGCCAAACCGCAAACTCCAGTTGAAGTACAATCCGTAGGAACAGTGGAAGGCGCTGCTCACCAGCCTCCCCTCTCATTCGCTTGTTCTCCCTCTCCTCCTCTCTCTCCCTGACTGGCCGTCGAGTCCCGCCCCCCCTTACACCCCCGACTCCCCCCTCGCCCCCTGGCACGAGGACTCGCGGATGTTTACCTCGTTCCTCTCCGCTGATTGGCTGTCGGGGGAATGATTGGCAGGCACCAGCAGCTTCGCTGAAGGCTCACGAAGACTCCTTCCGGCTATTCCAATTGGCTTATTCTTAATTGCGGCCCAAACAAAACCAGAATAGTAAATAAAATGGAAGCTCGTAAAGAGATTGTGTACAACAACTTTGTGGAATGTATTAGATTTCCAATCAATCTGCTTGGGATAACAGTGCACCTGTTTTGAAGCATTATTTTTGGTATACAAAGAAGAACGACATTTTACAAAGATTTCATGCTCAAATTCGAAAGCATTTATTAAAAATGAATTGTGCTTTCAAATTCTGTAATTTAGGGTATACATGAAATAAACAATAATCGATGTATCACTAATTAATGTTAATTATTTCCCCCCAAAACTATAAGTTTGAATTTTGTCATTACAGCTCTTTGGTCAATGAAATCTTCTTCACTAATTAACAATTCTAATGATCTTCTTACTTAGCCTGATTGTGTAATAGGAGGAATCAACATGGGCTTGTTAATTCCTCAAGGGTCAGGTATAGATTGAAGACATTCTTGAACAAACCCAAACTGTTTATGTCCAACAATGACAACCAGAAGCGGCTGTATTATGCAATCAAATTATATTTGGTATATATTGGAGGATGATGAACAGATGTTGTGCACATTCTTTTCTCTAGTAGCTGTCCAGTGTACTCATCGGCTATGTTAAAAAGATCATTGAAACAACAAGGCTGGTAAATGGTATTGTGAAGGCATGTCAATTGCCTCCACAAAAAGTTGTAGAAAAAGAGCCAAATGCAGTCTTTAAAGCAGGGGTGTGTAAACTTTTGCTTCCGAGGAATCAAAGAATGCAAGGGCGACTTTGACATTTTTTACCTTTAATCTAATAAGTATCCTAAAAATCATTCAAAAACAATTTGATGCACATAAAATGTACATATGAAATTTACAAAGCAAATAGTTTTATAATTATTCACAAACCAGACTTCGACACGAAGCAGAAATTCAAGGTTATCATTTTTATGCAATAATATTATTAGTATTTTATTTGCAAATCGGAATATTTTTAGGTTCTTTACCAAGGGCCGATAAAAACGGCCACCGGTCCAAAAATCGCCCTCAGGCCGCAGTTTGGACACACCTTCTTCCACCGTGCGACACAGCCACACCTTCTCAAACGACACCCCGATTGACTCAAAGAACCCGACGAGCTGGGTGTCTCCATCCCACTGTGCCCAGTTTGCCCACCTGCCAGGGAAGGTCCACCCGCACACAAGCCACCCGGATTTGTGAGACATGTCGCGCATTAACCCCGAACGCTCGCTCCAAAGCGCACCGAATCAAAGATGACGCAACAAGAAACGCTAAAGGGATTTAAGGGGCAAATATAAGGCCCTATGTAGTCCGTGCCAGAGAGACCCCCCCCCGATCCCAGTAGATTTAATTTGGACCGGACTCAATAACGGATTGCGCCTTGTGCATTTGTTTACATTGAATAGGCAGACTTGGGGGGCAGAGCCATGGGGGCCCGGCAGTATTCATTAATATACAGTTCGGATTTCGGTCCAAATTACTGATGTTCTATGCACACGACGCCTTTAAAGTGCGTCGAGGGCAGTCAAAGGGCCGCTGTCTGATATATGATGTGTTTATTTATTTGTTTATTATAAAACGCTCCCCTAAGTTTCCCTGCTGGGGGACTCGGTTTTATTATGCATAAAAAAAAAAAAAGGCAGGGGAGAGGGGGGAGAAAAAAAAATCATCCCCAAGTATAACAAGAGACGAACAGTTAGTGCTGATTTTCATTTGCATAAATTTTCATATATTTTAGCGAAAATAATAGCGGGAGCAGAGGAGAGCTGGTGCTCAGTTGAGGCAGAGGAAAGAAAATCTTAGGGAGCAGCAGCCAGTCACATGCAGGGAAAAGGAGATAAGCATTTCTACAAGTCCATATAGTGGACTTTCCTGGACAAGGAGGTAAGCCCGGCATGTAAACGGATATATGTGCTTTTTCCGCGCGTGGAAACATTTAAGATCTCGTCCTGTCCCAGATGTGCAACCTTAAATGGTAACATTTGGTCACGTTGAAAAAAGGGACTTTCTTGAATCCAAGTGCGTAAAAAAAAAAAATCAATCGCTTTCGCGCTTCAGCTTTTATACAAAGAGCAGGCAAGCTGGATATACGCTGCGCAGTTTTATGCCGAACCCGGAGCGGAGCATGCAAGCTTGGGGCCATCAATCACATTTTAAGCAGGGGGGAGAGAGAGAGAGAGAGAGAGAGCCTGGCCGGGAGGAATCTTGCGCAAGGGGAGCGAAGAGGCAAGTGCGGTGTTTCACATAAGTTTGTTGATCGGATTTTTTTTTTCTTCAATTTGGTGGCGATTGTTTGCGATCAGGAGATGATCTTTAAATGCAGCCTAAGATATTTCGTGGATACTTTGTGAGCAGAAGTCTTGTGTCTTCCTTCTCACGCGGGTTCTCCTCTTCCTCTCGCTCCATTGATGCAGCAGCGCATTTCTGAGCCGTGCGAGCGGTCGTCATGGTGAGCCCCAATAAAAAGGGGAACACTGGTCGCATTAAGCTGTATGTTTGTGCACTGGAGTCGAGAAGAAAAATGTCTCGGTGTCCTCACGTAGCTTGAATTGTGCACGAGTAACGGTTCACACAAAGCTGCCTTTGGCTGAGAGGGGGGGGGGGGGGGGAAATCTAATTATGGTTTGTACTGTTAAGTGATGAAGGAATTATTTGAAACACGCTTCATAACCTGGAAACTGTATTGCTAGTTGTCTGATCTTATTCAAATGATTTAAAATTGCCATTTTTACAGAGTGGGGAAGAAATAGAGCTTTTGGGGTTGTTTAAAAATACTTAAGGCAAAGGAGATTTTCAAAGTGTCAGTATTTACACAAATGAGACAATGAGATGCAGCACGTAGGGTCATTTGTGCACGGATACAAAAAAAAAAACCACACACTGGCTATGCTGTATCCAAAATCGAAATATTAAAAAAATAAATAATTAATATTTGCCGCCAGGTGTCGCGCTGACTCGTGCTACGTCACCGTGCCAAACGCTAGAAGTCATAAATTATTTAAACGTTGCAGTTTCTTGATGAAACGAACAATTTTGAAATGAACTGTTGATTATTGACAGCTTCTTTTAACAGCTTGCTTGGCGACAGAGTTTTAGCATTTACAGCTGAATTCAGAGTATTTGAATAATATTACTTTACTCAAACGCGAATACATCCAAATCCAAATCATGATGCTGCATTTTTTTTCTGATTCGTGCTGAATAAAAAATAGGTCTTACGCTCGAACAAATTGCAATATATATATATATATATACATATATATATATGTATATATATAATTTATTTATTTATTTATGACAGATGATATGGAAATATTTAGTAATTAGGCATTGCACAATTGTGCCAACCATCTGCCAACAGCTCTTTGTTCAAACATATGTAAGCGTTGACTTTAAGAATGAGTGGCAAGCGGGGCCCGGGCAGGTCTCATGAATCATCCGGCAAATTAGTGAGTCTCAATTTCTCCCCACGCACCAGCGGCCACTTTGCTGCAGCATGCTCTTGCAGCATTAGCGCAACAACTTTGGCCATTGCAACCATGTAGCCTCGTTCTACTGCCAACACAGTTTTTAAAATTGATTAATTAGGTAGCACCCCCCCCCCCCCCCTCCTCCTCACCAGGATAACACATGAGAACCAATATTTCAGGGCAATTGACAATATAAAGAATAGTAAGACATAAAACATCATCATCAAAAAATATTTTCGTCACAATAAGAAACTGCTCTTCTCCCCTATTAAACTTTTCCTTATGCTCATTTCTGCCATGAATGCACGATAGAGAGATTTATTCCCACTTCAAAAGGTGCATCCTTTGCACCCCTGGTTACAATATTCAAATTGAATGGATGCAATTCCCGCCATTTTAATTATGGCCCACTTAAGTTGCCTATGGGCTGCATAATTTAACACCCCCCCCCACCCCCAATGTGAAACGACATACAGTGAGTGTGTCTCACGTCAGGCCAAACGCTGATTTACAGCTGAATTCAACTTGGAGCACTTAAACGGTAATGTGGCCACTATACCGTTAATTAAATGACCTAAGCACAATATCAGAGCAAGCATTAAACATGTCTTCAATTTCAGACACCATTATGATTCCCCTCTTTCTAGCTCAACCATTATTGATATTCTACTAATAAATGATACTAAACAGCTATAAACACCTCTCATTCCATCTTGCGTGCTTGTTAGTGATAGGCTAAAATGTTTTTGTTTGCACTTCACCATCTATTGATTTTAAAATGAAAACCAATAAGCATGCACACCCCCAATAGGTGCATTTTTATTACACACATATAATTATATAACTGCATTTAATCTACTGATAAGATATGTATTGTCGTCAAACAAATATAGCTTGATTTTGTTTAAATAATTAAAAAAATGCCTTTTTAAAAAAAAATCATGTCCATGGTAAATAAATTAAAAGCATTTAAGAGACTAAAATAGAAGTCAAGTTGAGTGACAAGAGACAGATGGTCGAAAAAGAAGCTTTCCAAGTCTGTGTGTGTTTCAATTAAAGGCTGTAAACTCAGTGTAGCTTTTGTGTACACACACACACACACACCACACACACATGCACACACGCGCGCACACACACACACACACACACACACACACACCTGAAGCCCTTGATGGAAACAAATCAGTGTTTGTTGTGAATGCAAATCAGTAAATGGACACAATGGTCATTTTCTATTCATTTGCCTTGTATTACAATTGCTAATCAAGATTTATATTTGGTTATCAAGCAACATATTTAATAAATAAACAAAGCCCGCAGGAAATCTACACTGCTTATTTGTCTCTATATGTATGGTGATGGTGGCAGCATTTTTTGTTTTTGTTTGTTAAACAGCGTCAGTCCCTGAGGATGTAGTCCGACCGTTTGTGGCACCTCCCCTTGCAGGATTACATTAATCAAAGTATTTATTTCCCTTGGGGAGCTAGGCGCAAATCACTCCAAATCCCAGTAAAATTGGATAACAGAGGAGTCGGCACCCAGGCTAAACCTCGCGCACACTTTGTTGTTGTTGTATTATTTTTTTTTCCTCATTTCACCAACTTAATGGATCTAGTTCTGTCTAAGTTGGTGTAGCAAGTGCAGGCAGGCAGGCAAGAGCCCAGATAGAGGTATTGAGGCCCGGGAGAAGACAAACAACATAATTGGATGGAAGCGGGAGCTCAGGTGCAGAAAAAAGCAACAACAAGACTACGCGATAGACGGCCAGTGCGGATGTGGACGTGTACAAATAAGATGTTGTCTGACACTATCGGCCGCCTGGGTCACAAGCCCAAAACAAAAAACAAAAAACTTCTCCAAGTTTCAGCTCAGCATAACCCGCAAAACAACACAATATACACACCTGCACAGTGACGTCACGCCTAACCGTGTCACAAAAAAGGTCGGTGAACGCTGCTCTAGAGTGGCTTATTCATTATTTAATTTGAACTATTTTAATTAAATTCTCATATCAGCAGTTTTCACACATAAAAACACTCAACAAAGCACATGGAATCAAAAACTTTTGTCCGAATCGAACCTTTTAACTCCGAAGTTTGTCGTCCTTTACTGATGACCTCCTGCTTTGATCGGAAATCCATAGTTGAAAATCGTTTGGATATGTAATCCTCCATTATAAAACGAAATGTAAAAACGAAAAAACAAAAAAAACAAACCTGAATGTAAAACGAAATAAATTGACGACTGCTCCTCAGATGTAAATTTGAACTAGAGATCTCTTATTCTACACATGACGCATCCCGGGATCACTAGCACCCCCTGCCGTAAGGTTGGAGAACCTTTTTTTGTAGCCTCCGTAAGGTCTCTTTTCAAAGCCGTTTTGTTCATCTTGTTCTCCTGGTTTTAAAATAACTAAAAAAAAATCAGCGATTTTGGTTCAAAATGATACAAAACTACTGAAATTAAAAGGAAAATGACTTTATAATAAAATCAATTGATTTTTTCTTCCCCCCTTTTCATGATGGCAGGGGAGGCGTGCAGTAATTACTGTTTGGTCAGCAGCGCTATGGCTAATAATTCTTGAAAAGTTTACAAGTAGGCTGCAGCGTCTCAGGCAATAAACGCACCACCAAAAAATTCTGCCCATTATTGTACAGCTAATGCAAATATAACAATATGCCAGTCATTTTTGCTTTGTGTTGTTGGTATCCATGATGGAAGCAACCTTGCTAGCTTAAGACATGCTGCTAACACTCTTGCTAGCAAGCGGCTGAAGCAGGATACGTTGAGCTTTATGCGACTTAAAAGTGGAAAAGGGCGTCAGAGTGAAAGGCAAGCTAGCGCCGACGATGTGCAGCGACAGCAGCTATTGTGCGGTCACGTTCAAACAGCGGAGGGGAGCCTTGATTCATGTGGGCATTATGCACGCCGGACGCTTATGGCACCTCACGCCGTTGCCGTGCAGTTGGGCCCATTTGCTGGGAAATGGCTTTACATACATCTTCTGCTAAATGACTCAACCTGGAACCCCCCACCACACGTCAGTGCTTGCAGTGAACTAAGGAGAGGTCGGAGCAAAAATATCGTCAATGATATACAATATGTATTTTGAGAAATTGCTTCATAGCAAATTAGCTACCGTTTTTTCCCATGTATAATGCGCAAAATTTAACTAATTTATTGTCTTAAAATCTGGGGTGCGCATTATACATGGGTACAATTATTATTTTTTTTAATCCGGATATCATTATACCATTACAGATGCGCTTTCTTCTCTGCTGTTCACTTCAAACACGCTCCATACAAACAGAATGCTCTCGTACCAGACGCTTGCTCGATCACCTGCTCGTTTGCTGTCACAATGTACCCTACGCAAATCCGAAACATTTCTTCGCTATCGAGTTTGCTAGCGCATGCGCAGTGATACTGACCGGCAGAATAACATCCGGTTGTTCCCAAAGATGATCTTTTTTCTGAAATAATTTTACGTTTACGGACTTAAGTAGGAGTCAAAAATTGGGTGCGTATTATACATGGGTACAGGCTTTTTTCCATCATCAACATGCCATTTTTAGGGTGCGTATTATACATGGGGGCGCATTATACATGGGAAAAAACAGTAATCAAACATTAGCTTGCGTTTGCGCGACCTTTATGATATCAAAACAACTTGGTGCCATAGCTTTGCTAACATTATGAAGGAACAAAAAAGCACAACTGATAACATAAACCTTAGCTACTATTAGTCAAACACATCTCTTAGATACGACAATATCCAAGTTAATAGTGAGTCACCAAGGTTGATATATATTTTTAGATGTTTTTAAATGATCACATATTGATAAACAAATCCACCCCAAGATATTTTGTGCAGTTTAAAATCCAGCATGTTAGCTGAGCCTCATTTTCACATTTTTTTTTCCTTAAAACCGAAACTACATAAATGCCCTAATCATTTTTACGTACAACTGATCCACATCTAAAATTCATGGAATACTTTACATTAATTCCCATAGAAAGTTTCCAGAATGTTGCAGCCCTCCGTGATAGACCGTCCCCTTTAAGGAGTTCTGAAGGACAATGTCAGCCAAAGCTGTTGAATTGGCCCATAGCTGTTCTCCAAATTAGAAAATGAATTCAGTCTTGCACGTTACAATGGAGAGTTAAATAAGTGAAAATATATGTTTGTTAACTTAACCTACTGGCTCCCCTGATGAAAAAACTACAGCAGAACTTCAAGTGGCCCGTTTCCCCGTCTCCTCCCCTGGCCATGTTTTAGTCCAAGGCTGTAAGCGTTGCAGCCAGCAGCGGCACAAAAGCGCCTTTGAGCAGAGGGGGGGGGGGGGGGGTAGTTTCTCGGAGCAAACAAATGACTCACCAACGGGCCTCGGTGAAGACGGCGTCACAGGATGGACGGACACTACGGGAGTGAGTCGCTTGGGTTTGTAGAAGCGAGAATTCTGCGGGCCTGCAGTGGCACAATAGAACTTTGTTGTTCAAACATGTCAAAGAATTGCCTCAGCGTGGACTGTCAAGTCAAATCTCCCTCTGTGTGTTTGGCTTTTATTTTTTTTTCACGATGCCATGATGACTGTGTGCGAACATGCTGTAAATGTGCGCGTGTTGAGACTGTTTTGGCGAGAGGTGCCTGCCAATCTGGATCATGTTACATCTGTGCTGAGGACTGAAGATTTTTTTTTTTCCCCCGATATAAATAGTTTAAATGTGTCACAGCACCTGAAAGGTAAACGTCACAGGCGACTTTTGCAGAACAGCACCAGATGATTCATTTTTGGTCGCAAACATGCTGCTCCTGTTTATGTGAAAATACGAGTTCGATTATTTCGCCATTGTTGCCTCGGAATCATATGTGCAATCCTTTGTGAGACAAGCAGAGATAATTCTATATTATGTAAAATGAAGCCTGCCTCTCTCCCTACGCAGAGCTTAGGCAAGCAGATTTTTGGTGTCGACACGGTGTACCTGTTTGCCGAGGACCTATTGGATTAAGATTTTGTAACCCCGGCCATCCTTCCTCCTGTTACGTAACGTCGCAATGTACCGCGAGTCATCATCAACTCATGTTCCAATCTCGTACGCAAATAAGGACGGATGCGTGGGAGAGTGTGGATCCTACAGTTAGTCACGCAAGCAATCATCTGTCACTCAAACAAGGCCATTACATTTGTTTCCAGCTGTTGATATGTTCCGGTGTCGTCATTTGTGTTGAAGTTTTTTGCGGGAATATTTGGAATTTTGCTCCTGTCGGACATTTATGAAAAGATGGTAGCCATCTCAAGAGTAGATCAAATTCTGTAAAATGCTGATTTCATGTCGCCCTTTCAGCTAGCTATTATTCATTTTGAATAGCTATAGTATGCAGTTCATGTATTGGCTGGTTCAGTAGGAGGAATAGATTTGATCATTTGACCCAATAATTGTCACACACACACACACACACACAATAAACAAATCCACAAATTTCTTAAGCCGTCTTATTAGCGCACCACCTTGGGTGGGAAAAAATGTTTCCTCCATGTATGGATATCAAAGTCATAATGTGATATTCTGTTTTGTAAAGTTCCCCTTTATGTTCTACACATTACAGCGATAAAAAACTGCTGTCAATCATGCCGTATGGCAAACGTTAGATTCTCATGAGTGGCCCATGTTATAGCTAATGCTAGCATCCATTAGCACAAAAAAATGCTTCTTTATTGTCAAAGAGGTTAACTAACAGTGCTAAAACGGTTTTGAGCAAATATGAATGTTCATTTATTTGTGCGGCTGCAATTTTCCGACCCTAGCGAGGATATTTGTCGCTAATACGGATAAGCGGCAAAACAATATCAGCTATGGAGATGTCCGCTGATTTTAACGAGCGTCGTTCAGTCACGCCAAGACAACTTCCTCTTGCAATTTGACTAGCGTGGGACTCTAATACGTCTTTGTCTCTTCCTCTTCCAGGAGAGCCGCCTCAGCACCCGCCCTCTTCTCCTCAACATCCGCACACACACTAAACTTTGCCCACCCTTCCCCAATACCGAGCGACTTCTGGAGGTAAGGGCCCAAGTGTGTGTTTGCGTGTGTGCGGGAGTGCAAACCATCTCCTCACTCCAACCCCAAGTGAAAGCGGACGCGCCGGCTTCCCGGCATCCGCTTCCCTCCTCACGCTGACTGCTGCTTCGGGCTGTTTTCTTTGAGAGAGAGAGAAAGTATAAAAAAATATGCAAATGCTATTGTTGGAGTGCAAAGATAGGAGGAGGAAAGGTGATGGCGGCGGTGGTTCTTCTCTGTCACCTTCCTGCCACCTCCTCCTTCCAGGATGGAGAGATGGAGAGAAATGGAATCACATGTACAGTACACATGAACACTTTCAAAAGGAAATTTAGAAACAAAAGTCAGACTTACAAGGTGAGAGTAAAGAGCAGGTTAGCATTAGCTCGATGGCTATTTAGGTAGCAATCAATCAATCTACCAATCAAACGGCATTTAACATTTGGCAAGAAAGGGGACAGATGAATCATAATTTAGTGAGAAAGAATTTTCCAACCATCAAAAATCAACAAAACCAGTTTGATAATTGTCTTTTCTGTAAAATTCAACCAACTCTAAAAGAAATAAAGTAAATCATAAATCAGTCAAATGTCCTGTGTGTAATTCATAAATTCATTGTTGTAAGTGTTATGGGAGCGTCACGCTCTCACTAGCGAGTCAACAATTTGAAACATCGAAATGTGACACTGTCTCGATGGAACAGAAAAAGTGTGTGTGTGTGCGTGTGTGTGAGAAAGTGAAGCTCTCAGCAAGACTTTTAGAAGTGATTACCGAGATGGTTCAGATCAAAGGATTTGACAAGTGTGCGCCAAATATGAGACGGCTAATCACACTGGAGCCGCTCCATACAAGATGGCAGCACACGCTGACATGTTTCCTCACCCCCACCACCAATAAGCCCCCCTCCCCTACCTCCCCCCCGCCTCACCCCATTCAGTCCCCACAGCTTCTTTGCAAATGTAATACGACGCTAACGGATAAACAGATTATGAAGGAATGGTGGCTTTGGGTGAAGGCGACTAAAGTGGATAAAATGGAAAAAAAAAATCCACTTTTATTTACGTTTGGTTTATTTAATGAAGCGTGGAGGGGGGGGGGGGGGGTTGGGAGAAATTAATTACCTGTTGCCAGTGCGGCTCTAAACGATATCAAGAGGGGAATATTAGCGGGAATGTGAGATGCTGAGGAAGTTTTGCTTTTGATGTGATTCTCTCTTCCTTCACTAGTCATTATAGATTAATCCGTAATCCTCACCACCTAAAGACATTTTTGTCAGCGTAGCTTAGGGATGGAGATAACATTTTTTTTTTCTTTTTTTTTTTTCTTACCCACTCATGTCTCAAAACTCTTCTCACCTCTTGGCTCTATCACCAAACCAAATTAAAAAAAAATGGCTAGTCAGAGACTAATCATGCTGAGAATCCAAAATATATTTGTTTTTATGTACTGCATATTTGAACCTCAATGTACGTGTGCCTTCTGAAATGTAAATGAACACGTTTTCAATAAACTCAGTGCACCAGATGATTTTTTTCTCTCTCTGTTTGTTGTGTCATTCAAATGAAAAAGTAATTAATCAGATTTGGATGTAGGGGATTTTCACCGGAAAATGCTGACATGTTATTTTTGTATGTTGTTTACATTCAGTGCTGTGCGATGACAAATGGTTTGGAAAATGGGTAAGTCATAACTGCTGTCATGTACACTTTTCTTCATAAGCTAGCATCCTGTGAGTCAACAATAAAATCATTTGAGAAATATATGGATGGAAGATTTTGTTCCTAAATAGTCAATACAGTTTTTAATTAATTTAACGCACTTAGAAAAAATAATAATGTCGCAAAGAATTCTGAAATATGTCTTTTATGAACTTCCTCACAAATACATTAAAAATTGGAACATGATTTAGCATATAAAAAAAAAAAATCTCGTTGAGGCCCTACAAGTGTCACCGAGGGCCACGTTGGACGAGGATGCGCTTCCGGAGCGAACGCTTGATAAACGTCCCTTTGAGGGACGCATTTGGAGGGACGGAGCGAGGCGGCGACAGACACAGAAGACTGAAGCGCCAGTGTCGCCGCCGCCATCGCCATGCGAGCCCGCGCCGCCATTCATCCGCTATTTTTCCGGTCCCATCCCAGAACCCGTGATGCAGCATTAGAAGAATGAGAAGGGGGGGGGGGGGGGGGAGCAGCTGCTGCCTTTGCTTAATCATAAACAACATTTGGTTTGCTTGATAGAAACACACAAAAAAGAACAAGAATGGAGATGAAGGGAACTGACAAAAAGAGAAACCCCGAGGAGGCGGAGCAGATAAAAATATCTCAAAAGGGGAAACCAAGTTCACTTGCAGGTTACAGGTGACTCCAGCTCCAGAAAAATGGAGTCTGTCAAATAAAAGAAACTTACTAGCCGGATGACTGGGAAATCCGTCAACACTAGCAAAATAACAGGTTCATCAGGAGAGGATGGTTTTAAGCTCTTAAACCAGGGGTGTCAAACTCTCTTTTTTTTTTCGCGGGCCGCATTGTAGTCATAGCTTCTTTCAGAGGGCCATTATGACTGTCATCCCAAATAAATGTATGAGCGCCTCATATTATATACAGTAAAAGCTACAAAACAAACTGACAACTCGTTATCAAATCGTAAAAACTGGTCAAATATTAAAAAAAAAGAAGATATTATTAAAAGTGAAGACAATTTGCAGTTCTGGTCATGACACACGAATTTGATGCACAATTTGTTTTTGCGGACCACATAAAATAATGTGGCGGGCCGTATCTGGCCCCCGGCCCTTGAGTTTGACACCTGTGTTGTAAACTGTTATTGAAATAAAACTGAGCAAAACTAGTTTCCGCTGCGAAGAATATGAAAATCACCAAAAATGCCAAAATATGTAGGGAAATAAAGATGTTTGGGAAAAAAAAACATGATCTTATTGAGTTTGTTGATGTTTGGGATCAACGTATCACTTTGATTGGTCAGTATCAAGGACAGCAGGCTATTGATTGGCTGGTCGTTAGGAGGGTGCGCCAGTCACCTGGGAGCGCTGACACTGTTAACACGGAGCTCCACCGCTTTGACCCGATAGGATGCCGCCATTGACCTGCCGCCCGCCTGCTGTCCCTCGGCGCCACCGCCGAGTGTGAGTAAAGCGCTGTGGCGTGCGATGGTATTGATCGGCTGAGGGCAAGTCTATCGCAGACAGGTTTACCATTGGAGGGCTGGCAGGATAGTGGCAGCTGTCATCCTTTACTTTTTTTCTATTTTTATTCTTTTCTATTTTTATTTAATTTATTTATTTCTATTTAATTTACATAGGAAGAAATCGGGCAAGTCTGGTAAGTGACGGTGAACACAGTATGAGCTGTCAGAGCCGAGGAAATATATCATGACACCGAGGATGATGGGGGGGGAAACAGCCTGGAATGTGTGTGTGTGTGTGTGTGTGTGCGTGTGTGTGTGTGTGCAGGGCTGTGATCAGAGAGCGAATGAGCCGTTTCACAGGCTGCTCTTCTCCTGGGGGGGAGCCCTCGCTACAGTGCTGGAAATGAGCTCGGCTGTGCAGTAAGTGTGGCGACCTCGCGACTGACCCGATGCTGCTTCACCACCCTCGTCACTACGTGCTGCCGACTCTTTCCTGCTCATGATGACGATCGCTTGGGTGGTGGGCGGGCGGGCGGGGGTTGGTGCTCAATGGACTCGAGTAAAAGCCTTCTCCCGCCTTGTTGTCACACGCCAGCAACAAAGTGCTAATTGTGACTCGGAGGGACATTTTGACTGTTCATTTGTGACAGTTCTTGGAACTGCCAGTGTCAAAACAGTACTTGTAAAAAAAAAAAAGCCATCAAACACACTCACACAGTCGATCACCACTTTGGAGGTGTAGAACGAGAAAGTGGGTCTTTCTTCAAAAATAATTGAGACTGCCCTTTATTTACAGCTGACTGATAAGAGGAAACAGAGGGGTTGGCGGCAGGAAGTGAAGGTGCAGCAAGGGACTGCTTCGAGCTCCGCCCTCCTCGCTGTACACACCACCAGCCGCTCTCCACACCTCGCTTTTCTCTGCAAAGCGTCAGCGTGAGCGAGCACAGGTGGTAATGCTCACTCCAATTTAGCTCAACGTCCCAACTTGAAATAACGCTGCTGTCAGGGCCAATCTGTGCTGTGAGATGGACTGCTGTCTCCGCTTGGGAGGGGGCGAGGGGGCAACAACATACAAGCATACAGACTCACTGATTCGCTGTCTGCATGCAGCGGAAGTCCATTTGTTGAATTGCAACATAACTTTGAAAGGTCAAAAAGGACAAAACCACAGAAGCAAAATTAAATATGCTGCTGTTCAAGCATAAATACGTTTGTTAGCTCAATCTAAAGGTGCTAAAAGTTCTGAGACGTGTTTTAATGAACGGAGTTTTCCATTTTCAAAAGAAGCAGCAGAAGAAGTATCGATGGCCAGTCAAGGTGTGTGTTTGTGTGTACCGTAATTTTCGGACTATAAGTCGCACTGGAGTATAAGTCGCACCAGCCATAAAATGCCCAAAAAAGTGAAAAAAAAAACCATATATAATAATACACTAACTAATACACTAACTAACAATAAGTCGCTCCTGAGTATAAGTCACCCCCCCCACCCAAACTATGAAAAACAAAACCGCGACTTATAGTCGGAAAATTACGGTATATGTGCACGGTGCCTGGTTTTGTTCCATTACGAGGCCCCGTAAATAAACCTGAAAGGTTTAAAACACTCAAGAGCGCTAAAGTTTCCAGATGGAAGCTTAGAAAATGCAACATTTTTTTGCCGTCTTTGTCCCTATCACATGAAAACACGCGTGTGCCATAATTGTCTTAAGTGCACACGCATGCTGTCGGCAGAGGTTGCGTTACCTGCTAATGCCTGCTTCTGAGGATCCCCGTGCGCCTGATATCCGGCAAGCAGGCGGCGAGAGTTCCCAGGCATCGTCGCAACGCTCCGGATTTACGTACGACGGGAGGCAACAAAGACAGGAAGCGAGCGCGGCGTTTCAAGGAGCGAGAGCAGACTGAAGGCGTTTCTTCTTTGACAGCGCGCGTTTAAAAGCTTCGTTGTTTTTGCCTGCAGCTACAGCCAGCTCCGATGATGCCGAGCTCCTCCGGGGGCGAAAAGTGCCTGCGATCAGGTGAAAACAAAAACATGCACGCTCACTCTACCCACATTTCGGGTTAGCTAATTTAGCTAATTAGCTAGCTCTGCTCGGAAACACGACGCATACACACTGTTTATCTGCAAGGAGCTCTTCTATATCAATCCAGGAAAACAAAACTATTATTTTCTAAGGGCCTAAGTTCCCACGTCATTTGGTCATTCGTAACATCTCACAAAAATCCACATCATGGCTGCTTAGTGCTTAATCACACACGAACTTATGAGCTTGTCGCCGAGTCAGCGTTTCTCTACTAAGACACGAAATATCACTCCTACCTGGGCTATTTTAAAACTCTCACAAACAGAGAAGCTCCTCCATCTTGAGGCCTTTGAAGACCGACTACATTGACACCAATGTTGTCTCCATGAGCTCCATCGGGTCAATATTCTTTTCAACCGGAGGAGGAAAACCCCCAGCAGTGTCTCGCCACTAAATTGGGTGCGAGTGAGAGTTAGCACTTCAATGCTCTGTCTTCAAACACGCTGTTGAAAACGCCGTTTTAGGTGGACGGCCCTCTGTGCGGGGACGGTGCGCAACCCGCCGAGTCAGCGGGAGGGCGCCTGCTCAAAGGCGCTCAGAAATGAGACAACCATGAGATGCAATCATCCGGAATTCAAATCCAGCACGTAGAAACCAACCAATCAATTTGCTTTCAGCCAAAGAGAACAATCGTCGAACGGGCATAGTCGTCTGGCTTCCTTTCAGCTGAGCAGTCAGTCGGGAAGCCGCACGGGAGTAATGACTGCTTCTGAGAGAGCGGAACGTCTCTTTCATGAAACAGAGCCACGGGACGTGAGCAGTCGGGGATGCGGATAACTTTGGAGAGCTCCGACTCATCTTTGACGACGTGGCTAACCGCCTTTCTGCGAGTGTGACGTCGGGCCAGACTATGTGCGGTGTGTGTGCTTAGAAACACATACAAGAGTGGCAGAGGATAAACGCTTCATCCCCATTAGAAGTAAAGAAAGTGTCACTCATGGATAATTGATGGTGATTTATATTTAAGTAGGAATCTTTCTTATTGGTTACGAGGGAGCCATCTTTACGGAAGTCATCGGCAGGGGAGCGGCGGGGTAATCAGTCGTTGGTGTACATGACTCCGCCTCCCCTTCCAGTGCTAATGCTACCCTGCGACATCAATCACACGCCATGAGACGGGTCGGCCGGGACCGAACACGGCGCATCGAGATGTTCCGAAAACAAAACAAGCATGCGCACATGGTCACGCTCCATATGTAGATTTGCATTAATAATCGTACATCAGCGTGATGACATACGCTTAACAAATTTATTAGACCATTAGACAATATTTATGCCACAGCTGCCCTAAATAATTACTTATGGTTAATGTAGAATTGAAATTATGTGAATGCAGGGAAGCAAGACAAGACAGGGGGGCAGAAAATAAAAACATAAATAAATAAATAAATAAATATATTTTTTTTATTGTGCGGGTGTGGCGCTAATGCGCTAATGCTATAACCTTGGAGTCAAGGATTATGTCAAGGTTAAACGGAGTGTCATTTAGCGATTACAAAAACAATGTCAACACTTTCTTTAAAATAAACAAGAGGCCAATCAAATATTTAAAAGCCGAGCTTAGATCATATCAGTCTAATATTTCCAGGGAGATTTTTCAAGGCAGGTGTTGAGGATGACGAGTCAGATGCGGCTGAGATTTGTGTTATCCCACCACAGCAGATCAACACAGAGATTTTGAGAAAGATATGGTGGGGAGGAGAACAAGGGGGGGGGGGGGGGCTTTCCGTTAGGTTGAGGAGGGAGAGTAAAGCCAGTTGGCTGTGTGCTCAAAGCCGAGAGAACAAACCCCTCAAAGTCAGCCGGCTAATCCATCCCGACAAGACTGAAGCCTCATCATATCGACGCCTCCCTCAGCTGTACACACAAACACACTTTTCGCTCCTTTCTTGACAGGACGCCGCCAGCCCCCGCCCGCCCGCCTCATCCTCGCCTCTGCATCTCGCCCTACTCTCACCAGCTCCACTCTGATGGACGGATGAAACAAAAGAGGAGGCAGAAGGTCAGGCGGAAACATCTGAGGTATAGACAAGCAAGGCACAGTCTCACTGCTGCTTGAAGACCACGCCCTCTTTTTTACCTGACCACCGATGATGCCTTCGCTTGACAGATGACACAAAACGGGTTCAGAATTTCAAGACAAAATTGCCCCCTTGGACTAACCCACCAACATCAAACAACTCAGCAAATCATTTACTAGCTTGCTTTGTTGTGCGAGCTAACTTTGCTTCCACGAATATCAAATTACATTTTAAAGTTGTGTTCTCTCTCTAATGAAGCGACCGATAAATAATTGGAGGTCGAGACAAAGTGGGGCAGTAAAGTAACACAACGGGGACAAGCCGTGGGCGGGAACCAGGGAGACGGTAAAGGTGGCTCGCGCTAAACCAAGGACGGCAGCGCTCGCCCGGCTGCCAAGTCATGAGCTCCCCGGCAGTAAATTTCTTTCCATTTCACGGCCGTCAGCCGGGACCAGTAAAACGGCGCAGCTTGTGCCGAGAAGTCGGACCCCGAGGGGGGCCGTGGTGAGCCTGAAGGACGAGCTGTCCCTCACACACGCTTGCTCTTTTTCCCGGATGGCACACGCTCTCGCTCCCCTTCTGCTCTGACATTTTTTGCTCTTTTGCTCACACTGCCACACACTTCTTCTCCGCATCCGATATATCCCACCGAAACCCCGCCGGGGACCACATGGGCCTCAAAGTCTCATCCTCCGTTCTACTCTCATTTCAAAAGTCACTTTGGGACAGAGACAAAAAAAAAAAAGCTACCTGAGGTAAGAAGAGACGAGAATATGGCCGATTTTCTTTGGACGTGGTTCTGGGCTGTCCGTAGACTTTCTCCGTTCAACGTTTTTGAATATGACAGATAGGACACACTCGCTCTGGCTGTCACAATCCCGCTCTGTTCCTCAGCCATCAATGGCTTCGCACACGTGTGCTGTTAAAACACCAACGCGGGCCAGAGACAAGTCATTTCACTCCAAGGGAGATCTTCTGTCAAATCCGCGTTTGTACTTCAATGCTAACAGGACAGTTGGGTGGCCACATGTGACCCGGTTTGACTCCACAGAGACGTGTGGCATCAAACCAAATCTGGTCCAGATGCTTGTTGATGTTGAAAACTAGCATAACCCTCAACATGGCAAAACACACATTCTGTTTTTAACCTAGTAAGACAGTTCAGCAAGTTGTGCTAAGTCAGAATCTCTTGCAGCGGCTTTTGAGTTTAGAACATCAGGAGCGCTCGGTGTGGCGAGCCCGCAAGTCAAACGGAAAATAGATCTCGTGCTGTGCAAAGACGGGAAATCTCGCCGCATTCTAATCCCGTGAGATCTCGCGGAACGAGATCTTGTCCCGTCTTTATTATGTAGCGATCCCCCTGAGATGGAAAAAAACAGCTCAAAATCAAATTGCATTGATCTTCATGTGAAAATATTTGTCCTAAGGTTTTTGTATGACTAATTGTCTTGTACTGTGTGTGTGTGTGTGTGTTTGTGCATTGGGAAATAAGGCAGAGGTCCAGATGGTCAGGGGGGAGAGTGACAAGTGGCTGTCAGGGGGATTCAGACAGCCTGGCCCTCTGCTGCCTTGCTGGCAACACACACACATGCACACACACACATGCATGCACACACACATGAGCACGCACACACACACTAAGGCACCATGTCGCTTCTGCAATGCTAAATCTGCCTTGCTAACCGCCTTTTGGTGTTGGAGTCAGCAAAAAAAAAAAACTTCCAAGTAATCTAGGTCATAAAATTAACTGCTGGACCTTCAGAAATCCCCCCCGAAAACTTCTTATCTGCTCACCGATACATTCTGGAAGCATAAGCGGTCCCGTCCACCAGTGACAGCCTCAAACAACGCGTACCTGCGCACGTTGCTCTCCATCCATCACATTTACATTTCAAACTGCCTGCTCTCCCTCCAACGCATCCATTATTTAGCAGCCTCTGGCCAAAGCGAGGCGCGCCGCGCCGCGTACACGCTTGCCAGGTAACACACATGCAACCACTCAGCAAACTCCAGCTTGTTATTTTTCAACTAAACTTTATTTCAATGCTCCCTTTTTCCGTCCGCACGACGGCCTTCTATAGGATCAACGACGCTCAAAACACGGTCCTAAATAATGAATCAGTCCGGCTTTTTCTTCCCACCACGTTTTAATTATTGAATGGGAGACCAGCCGCTCGTCCAGCATCAGTGACCTTTGACTTTACAGATGTTCTTTTGGATGAACGGACAAACGTTCCCACAGACATATTCAAGCTGCAAAGGTGGAACTGACAGCATACTTTAAGTTTCCATCTTGTTGTTGGAATGTTCTGTCCAGTTAAAGAAATAAAAAGCTACTGAGAGATTTAGTCTAAAACCAAATTGTTAAAACTGGCCAGAAAAAATAAATAAAAAAAATTAAAAAATCGTCCTTAATTTTGTTTGTTTTGCAAGCTTTCCAGGCACTAAGTGCGAGAAAATAATTTAAGCATGAGCACCAGTCGCTTAGCATTTTGGCTCACTCTGCTCCGGCTGGCCTGAATTAGACCTGCGGGGGCTGCAGAAACTTCTGGAAAAGCAAAATAATCGCAATAAAACAATTATCTCATGCTACTGCTTATAAATATTTGGCCTTCGGAAGATATCAGCAATTCGGAATCACACCAAGATTTTCGACAAAAAAAAGAAAACAATTTAAAACATCTCTCATTCATATCCACTACCAGATCATCAGTGTCAAACTATAGGCTCGGGGCCATATATGGCCTGCCACATCATTTTATATGGCCCGCCAAGACAAATTTTGCATCAACATTGTGTCATTAGTAAAATTACAAATTGTCTTCACTTTTTCAAAAATATTGCTAGCAAATTGTCTTCACTTTTTCAAAATATTGCCAGCAATTTTTATTACCATTCATCTTTTCAAACTAGCGGAACCGCTTTTACTAGTCTCTGATTTCAAAACTAGTCAGTTTGTTGTGTAGACAATACTGTCATAGTCCTAATGGCCCTCCGAGGGAAACTATGACTACAAAAATGATTTTGACACCCCCTGCCCCAGATAAAAATAAACATTTCAATGCGTGATGGTGGAACACGCTGCCCTGAATTGGGAAGGGTCCAAACGCAATATAGCGCTGGGCTCTCTCTCGCCTAATCAGCAACACTTACCAAGTGATTGCGGGATGGCTGGCCAAACATCTTGGCTCTGACCACCGTGACTGGCTGCTGCTTTTGCATGATTCGCTCTCATGTTGACACTGATTTCCACACTGGAAGTCCGAAACACCTTGACCGTATATCCCGACATTAAAGCAATTGAACCCTGAGTTATTCTGCCGCCTTGCGTCCCATCGCAGTGGCGAGCGGCATATTTTTGACCAAACACGGCAACAAGCGGCGACGTTGCCCAAACTATCCCTCCGTCTGTTCAATCACACCACTGTAGGTGTGATTGTGTTTTCCCACGTCTGGTTCTGCCACAAGCATCCCCCCTAAATATAATCTGAATAAAACAAATGTTGATGTCAGCCATCTACTGTCTCAAACATCTGGCTGCTAAGCTACTTTAGCTTCACCCGCTCTTGGAGAAGACAAAAAAAAGTTGTTTTCTGGAAATGCATGCACCGGGTCGATTCTGATTTATTTCGATTGTACACAAGCAACGAGTCTGGGCCATCCGCTTGTTTGGCACCGCTACAGTCAGCCAGTCGATTGCTCAACACCTGCGTGTGAATGCGAGTGTCCAAATTAGAAAGCTGTGGGCATCTGGTCATCCGTCACGGAATGTACACAGCTGGGCTGCGAAAATGCAAAGGAACGTTGTGCGACGGTCGTCACGTAATGACGGAATCAGCAAGGTGTTTCCCAACCTTTCTTGAGACCCATCTGTAATAATGATAATCCGTCATGGAGGTAAATTTCGATAAACACGTGGAAGCTCGTTTAATTGTTCTGCCTGTCACTACCAACCGACTAAAATAAATTACTTGTCGGAAAGACATCATTTTCGGGCGAATTACCGTAATTTCCAGACTACAAACCGCTACTTTTTGCACTAGCTTTGGACCCTGCAGCTTATAGTCTACTGCGGCTTTTTAATAATTTTTAAAAATATTATACATAATATATATTTATTATATATAAATAAATAATAATTAATAATTATCCATGGATTCTTAATGATTTTTTTAATATTATACATATTATATACTAATTAATAATTATAATGTATATATTATATAATAATATATAATATATGATAATATATATATATATAATAATAAAAAGTATGTGTTTTGGTAATACAGGTAAAAGAAATAAGAACATTTCATTATAAACACCTGCGGCTTGTCGTCCGATGCGGCTTATATCTGAACAAAACAAGATTTTCCTCTTATTTTAGCTGGCGCGGCTTATATTCAGGTGCGGCCTATAGTCTGGAAATGACGGGAAGTAAAAGTGGATAATTTTGTGTTTGTCAAGTATTACTGCCCTCGTGCCATACAAGCAGTTGCCATGTTCCCTTTTGATGATTGGGCTGCTGTTTACTCTGATCTCTGACCCACCACCGGTTCTTTCTTTGTCAGCTGCTTTGAGTCGTACTTTTTTGTGAGAAGCGCCAACCCCGTCAAACATCCAAACACAAAGTGAACTTTCCCAGTGAAATCCACCAAAAAGTCTGCAGGTGCGATGGCGCCTCCTTTCAAAGGTAATGCCATTTCTTGGAATCTGCAAATCCACTTCATGTCGTCTACTCCTAGCGCTTTTATCATTTTAGTCAACAAGGCCGCGCGACTGAAGGCTGTTTACCGAGCGCCGCCTCCCTCCTCTCCGCCACCTCCACTCCGCTACGACTGGAGGCTAGCACGCAATCAAAGCGCGCCGAACGTGCGTCACCCTTTGAGGGGGTCTTTGAAATCCAACCCTCATGCGCACACAGAAGCGCATCGTGGCGCATTAGACAGTTTGCAGAATAAATATTTGACGGACGGCAATATCACAAGACACAGAGAAACCTCGGAGCAAGCAGCCCCCCCCCCCCCCCCCATCTCCACTCCTGCCTGACTGCACCCCCCCAACCCCCTCCCCACCCTACCCGCTTGGCTCCTGCAAACAGAGGGTTGGTTTGAAGCTCAATTGTGCATTTTGAAGATAAAGTAGCAAAATTACTAGAGGCGGTGTTGTGAGTTCTTGTTGCCAGGGCAACACTGTTACGGAGTCCTGCTCCTCCATTACTACTTAATTTGGTCCCTCTAATTGCATTTCTCACAATCTGTAGCCTCAATGTTATGCAGACGAGAGAAAAAGTTAGGGTGGGGGCCAGTTTGGGGGTTAGGTCCTCCATAGACCCTCTGGCTTGGAGGGGGAAATGAATTTCGGCAAGCAAATGGTGGAAAATTGCTTTGAAATTGTCTGCCATATTGTTTATTGTGATCCAATATAATTGTGACAACGTAGCTCGAATTGTCCGCTACCATCCAAGTTGGATCTATTGGATGACCCAAATGAAGGAACCCTAATTATCGGCACCGAATTATAGACCTTCAGAGTTATTCTTGCTTCGGCGTGAAATATTCGCCATGTGCTAATGCTTCACCTCCTTACAAAGTTTCCGAGCGTGCATCTTCGTTTGATGGTGATGATGTGTGGTGGATACTTGGAGGGAGGGGGGGGGGACGGGTTGACCCCTGTCACTTTCTCCGACCTGCCCTTTGTCGTGTCTAACCCTGGAACGCCCCCGACCCCGCCAAGCCTGTCCCTTCTAACATAGCGACAAAAGAAGATTTTGGCTAAGGGAGGGGCATGAGTGAGGTGGTGTGGGGGGTACCTCTTTTATGACTTCTATGCCACCCCACCCACCCCCGCTATTGCGTTTTCAGGCTCATTCGTTCCTTACCCGTCCGTCTTCGGGAGTCGGGGCGGCCATTTATATCCTTGCCTGGGAATTAAGGCGTCGTGGCCCCTTTTGTTGTAAGGTGGGCCGGGGCAGCGGTGGCTGGGGTAGGGGGCGAGGTTCTCGGGGAGGGCTGTCTTTTGTCCCAGCCGGAGGAGTGGGCTTCAGTTCACACAGAATGGGGGTGAGCGGGGCCTGCAGTGATTTGGCTTGTGTTTACAGAGATCGGGACCTTTGCAAAAATGCACACGCGTGTGAAAGGGTGATTTTTCTTCACATCCAACCAAGGTGGTTATGTTGGACGAACATTTTTTCTATATAACAAACACGAAAAAAATAAAGATTCTTTTTTCAGATTAGCCCCGCCCACTTTCCTGGGTCCACCTGCCTTTGGTTTCTACTCCACCACGTGACACCAAGCTTGGTACAAAGCCTGACGCTCCTCACGCGTGTATGTGATCCGGCTGCCGTTGTTTTGTCAGAGGGGTCAGGGGTGGGCAATTAATTTTCCAAAGAGGCTACGTGAGAAACTGGAACGGTTGTTGAGGGCAACAGCGCGCTAACCTCAATTGTCTCCAATGTGAATTTAATGCCTTTATATAAAGCAGTGAATTTTGTTGCAGGAATAAACTGTAAAGTGTGTCAATATTGGATAGAGTGATTGGTGCCTTAACATTTTCAAGGGAGACCAAAAATTCTTGATGCACTTTATTTATGTATTTATTTATTTGTTTATTGACTTATTTTATGATTTATTTTATTATGATTTAGTTTATGATACTGTTTTATTGATTATTTATTTATCTATTTATTTATTTACTTATTTATTTGTTTATTTATTGAATGTTATACAAAGAGTCAAACAGAAAATTACAAAAACAAAACACAATGGAAACTTCCATCCAGAAATTTGGACAAATTCTAATCAGCCATATTGCTGACATCACTCATGAGGCCACGCCCCTTAAAGGCACACATACGCCACCACAGGAATCCCAGGAAACACAAAAAAACGTTTTAGTTTGATTTGATCAAAAAGGCTGCTCAGAGAATGCAGACGGGCAGATGTGAGTCTTGAGGACCAGACAATGTTTATAGTGCCGTTTATTGTTTTTTTGAGATCGTGAATCATCTCAGCTGCAACTTAAAAATAGCGACAGTAGTTTAGTGGTCTGACCCAAAAAGAAATATCCACGGCGACAAATCATATTAGGTGAACTTCTAATGACTCACCTTTGACAGAAGCGTCAAAACATCGAATCCTTGTGTGACTCAGCGAGACTCTGCTAATGAGGCACACATATTTATTGTTATCGTAGCACAACTGCAGCCATCTCCACGTTCCCACTTTTTTTTTTTTTTTTAATAAGCACGTAACTGACTACAGAGGTGATGTTTCATTGTAATCAAGTCAGCTAGTTAATAATGTAATCTTAAATTCCAGCGTAATTACCGCCTCTTAGCCACCGAGGGACGTTCGCTAATTCAATCACCGGCCTTTGCGATACTCTCCAACGACAACACACAAAAGAAAAACACTTTATCTTGGCTCTTTTAATGTGGAATAAAAAAAAAAAACAGTTGCACCACGGGTAATTTGACAGGAGAGACTCAGCTATCAGTATGAAGGGCTTATCTCCATGTCTGTGTGTATTTTTTTATGAAATGTGTACTTTAGCTCATAAGTGGTACAGAACTTAATGTTAAGACCAAAGAGTTAACATTTTGGGCATCCATCTTTTGTTTTGTTGTTGATATATAATGTTTGGGTAACACATTTGACATAAAAAAAACCCTGAACTAAATGGCGAGAACTTTAAAATATACTAAATATTATATATGCATACACAAGTAAACATTGAGAATATTCTTGGCCTCGCTCAAAATTCACCTGGCAAATATGATTTGTGCATGGAAAATAAACAGGATGGAAAGGTTGGGATGACTCATTTAAATATTACCATTGTTTCATTTCAGAATTTATCCGACACTGAATGAAAACTTGTCTGTCTGTGTGAGAATCCTACCGTCAAGTATTTGTCGGATCAGCATCATACACACACACGCACGCACACACACAGTCAACCCAATTTGTCACTTATTTGCTCGAGAGTGATTTCTTTAGAGACGCGCTTGCTGTATATGATGTGGCAGGCAAAAGGGGAGAAATTTGATTAGGGAAGTGTGAACTTCATTTTGCAGGTCTACCTGGGACTTGTGTGAAAATCCATACAGGCATGCTGAATCAGCAGTGGATTCCCTCCCTGTTGTTGAGAAGAGAGCAGAGAAGTCAACCTAGTGAAAGGGGAGGGGGTGGGGGGTCTTACGAGCGTAAATAAAGTCGAAAAAGTAAGTCGCTTTCTACAGTGGTAAAGCACAAGGTGCGACTGCGCACTGCAACCTTTGACCCCCAGCTCTCCCCAACCCGCCCCACAGACTGCTGAAGAAGAAATGAAATGGATGACAAAGTGAGCAGAGGGTCCAGGTGCAAGGTCACGTTATGAAGGCGAGGAGATGTGTGCGGGAGGCAGCTTTCCAATTTGTCGGGGGGCGGGCGGGGAGGGGGGGACGAGGATGAGCTTTGGATGAAGTTGAGGCCTTCCAGGGGTCGCCTCCACCTCCTCGACGGCCTCATCTCGCCACATAAAAATAAATAGATTTTCATGTCGGTATGTTGACAAGAACATACCTTTGCCCGAACTAGCGCTGCACGCCAGGCGTGTGCGTCGTCATGGCAGCGAGCAACACGCCTGATGAATTTGATTCCCATTTGACGGTCGCCATGGCCTGATCCGATGGATGGAGCAGGGAGTTTTCGCTTCCACATCAATGCCGTATTCATTCATCGGCCGCATTGGGATCAAAACTCCCGAGTCTTGCGCTCGTGGTATTTTTACTGCACGCTCAACTGAACAGAACATCATCCTGGCACCATTTTTTTTTTTTTACCTTTTCCATGCTCCCCGTGTCACGTTACTCTGTAAAAAATATCTCGCTCTGTTTTTGGTCGGTGGGCAGCGGGAGGTCCGGGGTTCCGACTTGTTTAGATTGGCGGTTTAAACTCCATCCAGCTTTTCAGACTCCGACCGCAGCTTCTTCGTTTGAGGCCAAGACTCACATTTAGCTTTGCGCCTCCTAACGTGGCTTTAATGCTGATGATTAATAATCAAAGTTAGGCTACATTCCTGTTTTCGTTTGGCTTCACATAGAAACTATGACACGTCGGGCAGGGTCAATGTTTTACTAGCTTTGAAATATAAAGCAGCAGCTTGCCGCTTTACGGCCGACGGTCCTCGTCCAGCTTTTGTGCCGCAAACATGTCGTAAAGCTTCCAAATCAATTTGCTTGAAAAATATCGGTCTTGCCATCATACTGTGTGGCTTTGGAGGTTTAGAATGAATCTTAAAAAAAAAAAAGAGCTGGGGCCCAGCCAAGCGATTTGTCCGACGTGATGATGTGGTGGCTCTCTCGTGAAGAAGAAAAAAAAAAAAATCGGCAACTTGGTGAGGCTGGAGGGAGGTTACCTTTCCATTTCAGCAGCCTAACGGTCCGCCGACCGCCTGCCACACTCTTTGGAGCCGGGAGGGCATAAATCAAGATAATTCTCAGCATGCCTTGAACTTTAACCCCGCTACAATTCATAGCAACATGAAGACGGGTGGGCGTGGGGGGGTGATGTGAAAATGAAGCAGTGGGGGTGGGTGAGCATAGGTGGAAAAGAGGAACCGGGTGAGGTAAGAGAAGCGGCGTATTTAGGTGTTTGCACTTGAGCGGCTGAGGATCTACGCCGATTAGTCATCGGGGTCCAGATTAAGGCAGTGGTCCGATCTAAACGCTACATCTTTATGAGCCATTAATCTTCCGCGCCGAACATTTTCATTAAAGTCAAACCTTGCTCAGGAGTCACCATCTGCAGCAAACTGCATTACAAAAAATTAATAACCTCCCCATTTCTGTCCTACAATGACCTCTGACATACAAGACCCTTTATCTCCGACTCTGCCTGCAATGCCACTTCCCCCATTTTCTACAATTTAAAGCTCTTTGGTGCCGTAATTCACTTAAAAAAAGGCCAGAACTTTTTATTATATTAAATTTTTATTATATATTTTCTATTACTGTATTTTCCGGACTATAAGGCGCAGCTAAAAACCTAAAATTTTCTCAAAAGCAGACAGGGCGCTTTATGGTCCGGTGCGTCTTATTTATGGACCAAATTCCTAAATTTAAACTGGCCCGAAGCATTGTGTCATGAAATCAATCATAAGTGGCCCGCTGAAGACTATGAATCATGAATCAAAAAGACTATGGATCATTATTTTGTGATTATAAAGTAACTTGTTGCGTCTGAAGTTAAAATAAAAAAGATAAAATGGAGAATGATTTGGATTAGAAATCTGACATGATGCATTAATGGTGCGCCTTATAGTCCGGTGCGCCTTATATAAGGACAACGTTTTAAAACGGGCCATTCATTGAAGGTGCGCCTTAGGGTCCGGAAAATACGGTATATTTTTTCTTTTTTTTCCCGCCAATGCATTTCAATAGGTGTCAATTATAGACAGATTTTTGCTGTTCATGATACATGTCCCTTGCGAATAGCAAGAATCCATTGCTTAGTTTGTATTGTCTGATTTTTTTTAGTTTTATTGAGTTGATTTTGGGAATAAAAAAATGCCCAATATGGGTTCTTGCACCTGTTGGTTTTCTGACCAGCAGTTTTGAGTCATCCTTGAATCTTAATTTAAGGTGCAAGAGTCTGGCACAGTATGTGATTATTTGTTATTTATGTCCAAGTTTTTTGTTGTTTCAGGCTGGAGATGAAAAATTAGGGTGCTGACTACATTGGCTAAATAAAAAAAAAAAAAACAGATGGAAATTTACATGTGCACAGTTCATTCATATTTAATGGAACCACCACTAAAGAGAGACTAATTCAGATTCTTGTGACACTATGGCAAAATTGAAAAGATAGAAATTGTTGTTTCGCCATCGGGGGAGTGGCACTTTCTCATTTCCTGTAGACGAGTTCTGAGCACCTTGGGCAAAAACAGTGCAAGATTTGTTTCATGATCGCCGCAGGTCATCCATCACCCCATGCAGACAAAAGATACTTTTTTATTTTGCAAACTAACTTTGGCTGTGCTGCATATTTTTGCAGCCTCTGGGCGTGCCCTAAACTTGCATTTAATTATCACGCGTGTTAAATGCTACGCAATTAGCATAAGCGGTCATGAGTCAAGTGTGTGTCCCCAGCAGTAAGGAGCAGAGAGCTTTTTTTTGCCCCCCAGAAATAAACAACGTGAAGTTTTTAAACATGGCCGCGACCAACGCAGATCTTTCAAGACATGTTTAAATCAATATTACACAGTGACACTGCAGTGATCCACGACCTTATGCATCATACAGCCACACAGACTAAATAACTTAAATGCTGTAAAACGTGCGTCTGTTCGGTTTTGACCCGAAACTCGGTCCAGCAGACCCGAGCGTGCATCGCTTTGTTGAAAAGTGGGCGACCACTTGAAGTGGTCCACCCTCGTGGACATTTTGAAAAATAAAATAAAATTTAAAAACAGAATAAAATATAAATAAAATAAATACAATTTTCAGTGATTTCTTTTCTGTTCAGAATCCTCTGCAATAACCTCGTCTCTTTCCCGCTCTTCTCAGTTTGCATCTGAGCACATGACCCTCCATGTGACCTTATATGGGCATCAGGAAGCTGTTGACCTCTGCATGTTGGCACCATAAGAGGAAACAATACGGAGGTGGTGGTGAAAGAACTTTTTACGCCGTCAACGAAGACCTCTTGAACATCTTAGGTCGAACGTCAGCAAAACAAACCAACAAAGCGCAATGACTCATTTATGCCAAGAACGCCTTCGTGTTGTGTTTTCGCTTCCAAGTAATTATGCCGTCCATGTCTCCACTTGAACTCCCCCACTCGGCCGTTTTAGAAAGCAAGCAGTTGGAGTGCGCTCTTCCTCCCACCGATGATGTCATCCATCTCGACCTTGAACGCAATCGTTGCGATTAAGTCACATACCCGAGCCCATCTGTCCTTAGAGCATATTTTGATATGAATTACTGACCTAGAGGCTTCAGCTAAGGATTCATTGCTCCTGAGGCGTCACAATCAAGACAAAATCTTTACTGCTTATTGTTCTTCTTCTAGACATTCGACTGTATAGGGAACCGCTTTCATGATTCACATCACTGAAATAAGACGGGGAAGCGAAGGCGGGAACGAGGAGGCCTCCAGATATACCGAGAGCGCCGACGCAGAAGCCTTTGGGAAAGCAATCTTAGTCATGCTATCGGTAGCTGCCTAGCTTGGCCTGATTGAGTTGATCAACTTTAAGGAATTACAGAAGATGAACGAGAAGTTACGGCACCGATGGAAATATATTTAAAATGGCCGCCAAAATAAATGTAATGAAAAATGTTCAAGGGAAAAATAATCATGACTATAGAGAATTTAACGAACAACCGGGAAGATGGCTGCCCAGTCTTGAAAAAACAGCAGCAAAATGAGGTCATGAAAAATGTACCAGATTAAAATAATCATGACTACACAGAGTTTAGTGAATCACTCACAAGATGGCCGCCCAGTCTTGAAAAAAAACAGCAAAATGAGGTAAAGGCAAAGCTGTCTTGACTGAAAATTAAATGACACTCTTAAAAATGCAAAACAATCCAATTTGGGTTCATAATTGGACTGAATTTACCGCAACATCCTGGGTTGAAAAGCCAATATGGAGGGATACAACAGAACTCAAGGGAGACAAGACCATAAAGTGTTTATGCGATTCCTGTGTTGGTTACGTCTTTGCTAGCTTTCCCGTGCGTTACCGCCATTTTCACACCAACGGGAAAGAAATCATTCCCATGCTCTGTCGTAGCCTCACAGGTGCACGAAAGAGAGAGGGCGAAAGAGACAAGGCAAGAGAGAAGAAAATGGGAAAAATGCTTTAATGGATTTATGCAAATGGCGTAATCCTCAGGCTAAGTATTCCACGGGAGATGTGAACCTCACAGCTGTGTACAACGGGGATCTAAAGTGCTTATTTCCTTTTTTACGTGTACACACAAAGCTCTGAAAGCGGTACATCCCATTCCAACGAGTGCGAAGTCAGTCAACACCACTCACCTGACCATTTCTTTTTTTTTTTTACTCCAAACAGAATCTTTGCTTGCCATAAACTGATCACCGGGCAGTTTGTGAGGAAAGTAAACATTTGTCATAAACATAACGTGTTCTTGGGCTCACTGCGTTACTTATATTTTCTTTTGTATGTATTTATATGTATGTACATATTTATATTTCCTTTTTATTGTATTGGCCTGCCTGGGGACTACAGATGTAAACTAGCTTTGTAGCTATAATCCGGCATATTTACATTTGTTTTTATACTGATGCCCATTAATGTGCATTGGCCCAATTCAAACAAATGAATAAAAATCTAATAAAATATATAAAAAATAATAATAATAAATAATATAATACATAATATTTATTATTAATAATAAACTAAATAAAATAAACAAAATAAATAAAATAAATACCGTAATTTTCGGACTATTAGTCGCACCGGAGTACAAGTTGCACCAGCCATAAAATGCCCAAAAAAGTGAAAAAAAACCCCCATATATATGTATATAAATCGCTCCTGAGTATAAGTCGCCCCCCCCCCAACCCAAACTATGAAAGAAAACGCGACTTATAGTCCGAAAATTACGGTACAATAAATAAAAAATCAAATTTGATTACTGACCATTTGTTTTTGTATTCTGTTTAGAGGCTTTTAAAATGACTACAAAGCCCAGAATCCCCCTCCGGTTTCACACGCATCGGGCAGGCTCGCTACCCACAACCCCCTGCTGCTTGTTTACGGCAACAACAGAGGGCGAATCATGGAGGGTGGGCAATCGCTAAAGCAGTGGGAGAGAGAAAAGAAGCTGGACGACATGAGATGTATTCATTTCATTTGTTTCAAATGAGGAATTTCAACTTTAGATCCAAAGGGACGATATGGAGTCCGGCCTAAAAGTTCATCTGCGCAAACACATTTTTAATCGTCGCTCTCGAATGCATTAAACTTCAGGTGCAACTCTGAAAAATCACAGCACTCCTCCAATTCAATTAAAATGTACTTAAGGCTACCTAATGGAAATTGATCAGTCATTTAGATCATCTCGGTTTAATCCAATTAATCAATGCCTGCTGATTGGGACGCTCGCTGGCAGCTGGAGGGACAAAAAAAAAAAAAAAAAAATCACAGCAATTTCACTCCCGAGCAGACACCAGCAAAGATTTGAAAGGAATTCTAAACAGTTGAGTCACCTTCAGGTATGTCTGCTGTCAAAACGAGGACCAGCGAGGTGCGGAGATACATCGATTAGATGGATCGTATGTTCTTGGGCACGTCTTCATAAAGCGAGTGGACCGAGGAGCACTTTGAAGAATTTACAGAGCAATTTATGGGATGTGTTTATCGCAGCCACATGTCATAACTCTCTAACTCTGGAGCTAAATCGATACGCTCTCACTCTAGAAAAGTCGCAAGAGAGATTTCAAATCGTGAGTACGTAAGTTTACGTTTTTATTTTAATTTTGGTTCCACACTGGGATGGACAGAGCGAGTGAAGCCAAGATGTTAAAAAAAACAACAACTGCTGAAAATGTCAAACGAGAGGTCAGGAGCAACAGGAAAGGAGGAAGGAAATGAGGTGGGTGCAGAAGCATCACATTAAAGCTCAGCCTTTTTGTGTCTAATTAAGCAAACAATTTGACCTTTCTGCATCACAAAGTGTTGCTCCATCTCCTCTCATCTGATTGAGTCGCAAATCATCGGTTCCGCTTCAAGCAGAAGGCGCAATTTGTTTTGATGATGATGTTCATCCTTGTTGTCTTTTCCATCCAGCTTTTAGAAACAAAACAAAAACTGGACAAAATAGCCTTTGCTGATTCATGCATTTAAATTTGCCCCGACAAATGAGAGTTGAAGCCCGGTGGACTTTATAAACCTCATCTCCCTTTTCATTTTATTTCCCAGGCTCAAACTCAATTATTCCCTCGTCTGGCCCGGCCCGGGTCAGTTGCCAAATGAAGCCAAGCTAAAAAAGTGCAAGCGTGCACCGGATGAAATATGGATGAGGCGGTGTCGGCCGCAGGTGTGTCAAGTGTGATTTAATATGAGGATGGGGACACCCGCGCAAAGACGAAGATTACTGACAAAGGCGCACACAAACAGGGTGACCTTTGACCTCTACCGTAGTAGCCGGCCCAATAATACCGCTGAGCCGAAATCAAACCAAAGATAACAGCTGAGCTGATTCGAAAGAAACAATTCGACAATTTGTCACTTTTTAGAAAATAAAGTTCCCAAACATGTTTGGATTTCAAATCAGAAATAAATTAAAAGAAATAAAAACTAATACATAAAAAAATAAAAATAATAATCAACATAAAAATACATAAAAAAATAAAAATAAAACATGTAGAAAATAAATAACACGTAAAAAATATAAATAAATAAAAAATAAATCCAAAATAAATCAACAACATGCAATCAATGACGGTTTTCCACAAAGGTGAGCAATTTGAGTTTCTTCCACTTGAGGCTGATGGAGCATGAAAGCTATCGTAAAAGGCATTGAGCTAACCAATACATAGGATCTTCCTACCCCCCATTCTAATGAGAGAAAAAAAAGTCAATTTAAGTAACAACTGTGTTCTGCTTTTTTAGTGCCCAAATGTACAAATTTCCATGTGTTTAAGCATTCCTGATTTGTCAAGATGGGTATAATGTAAATAAAATGGTACTTCTATGATTTAGTCCATTGCACTCAATACTTTGGAATTAAATCCATACTGCTACTTTTTTTAATACAAGTATCTGTACAAAGTTTGAGTAATTCTGCCACTTCTGGTGAAAATCATAGCATTGTGTATATGTGTGTATGTGTGTGTATCCTGAGAACTGCACCACCTGCCTTGTGAATCACTTGAGCATATCTCCCCTCTGCATGAGCTCTTTCAGCCTCCCCCCTTCTTTCAGGCCGTGACAAAAAAGGAAGAAGTGCACTTGTAGCGCTGCAACACAATGGCCGTGCGGTGGGCGCTTGGCTTATGGGATCACAGAAGCAGCGCACAGGTGGTTGTGCGCAGAACATTCTACTCCCCACTTGGCCCTGACCTTTTCCGGGCTGCACGCCGGAGCTCACAAGCCACCCCAAACAACGTTGGCCCTCCCATCATACTTTTGTGTCATAATAGATCGTTGTTATCCGGTGTGATGTCATCATCCAAATAAACAAACACTAGCGAAATCAAAATAAAAGCCAAATGCAAGCCACGTGTGAGCGCATAATTCATCCGCGTGTGTCCGTCCAGACTGACACGTTGATGTGTTAATTTCGCCCCGGAAGTTTCCTTATCTGCCTTCGACTTGGCCATTCATTCATAGTCCTGTTTTAATTAGCCATTAGCGAACACACTCCCATGTCAGAGATATGAGATGAGGGAGGAGAGTGGGGGGGGCAGTGTGTGTGTGTGTGTGTGTGTGTGAGTGAGTAGGCTCCGTGCAGACAGCTCCATTCTCCTACTGTGGCGGCAGAACAATTGGCAGGGACACGCTGTTCGGCGGGGCCTCCACCTCATTACCGGCCCACTGCTCACTTGTGAGCCGTATCATTGTAGTGCGAGACAATGGCTGCCAGGGGCCCCAGCCGACATGATACCCCCTTTCTTGCACGCACACACACTCGCACACACCAGTCCAGCTATAACTCCCCTCCTGCTCTTCCTTCATTCCAGCTTTGCAGTAAGGCTTTATGAGATCGGCTGTGGCGTGGGTGCCCGGCGTTGGTCGTGGTCGGTGGCGAGCGAGCGAGAGAGAGAGAGCGAGCGAGGAGGATTAAGCCTAATTAGCATGAACAATAAAAACAAACACACATCGGGGAGAGAGAGGTCAATGAAGCGATCCCGCAGTCTCTCTTAATTAGCATTGTTTAGCAAGCGGCACACACAGCAGCACGCATTTCACACTGCTGTGTGTATGTTGCGGCACAAGCATTAATAAGTGGGGGGGGGGGGGGGGGTCAACATGACAAAATACAGCATATGTACAAAATTTTCACTTGTGGCAATGAAGTTTTCTCTCTACTAGTAAATAAGGGACACTTCATAAAAGACTGAAGGGAAAAAAAATCATTATATTCTTATATTTCCATGATATTATGTCAGAGGTTAATAATTCATACTCACAGCTGAGTACAACAGAAGCCTCCCATGCCCAAATATGGTCAAATTCAAATTTCTTCTCACAAATCATCACGATTGGTCAGTCCCTGTGCAGGCGGGTTATATTTCACAAATAATTTAATGTTGAAACTGGCGTGTTAATGTCTTTTTTGGGTAAACAGGTGACATCATTGGCAGCTAAGAAATGTAATGTATAGAGAGAAAATGCCAGTTTTGTGGGTTTGACATCATTTCCATGAATGGGTCGGACGTTTGGGTCGGCAAATGGAGCGCATCAATGGTCGTAACTGGGACGCAAAGAAATTAAATTCCGCCTCTTCCAATTTCAATGACTCTCACTATTAATGACTTTTAATGGCAGGCTTTTCAAAAATCTTTTTGTCAGTCATCACCAGCCCAAAATGAAATTTAAACATACTATCACTCTTCATGATGTAACTTTAGCCCTACCTTGCCTGACTGAAATGACAAAACACTCCTTTGGTGTGCTTGTAGTATTGATCGCACGTGACAGCTACCATATATTTATATGTGGTCAAATGATTGATGATGGGATATTTAAATCTCTTTGGCATTGCAGAAAAATTGAATTTGCCCCAGAGTGCCTGTCTATACAGTAAGTTGAAGTCTTGCCCCTGGGGAGCTCATCTCCTCAGTGGGAATAACCGAAAGTTGGCCAGCTCAAAGTGATTAAGGATCTGCAAATCAATATTGCTTTAATATCAAATTTACTCACAAAAGTCAGCAGAAATATGAGACGGTGTAGAAACCGCAACCACCGGCGCTGGTATAAATCTTTAAATCCAGTTTTTAGATCATGTACGGGAAAACAAAAATAACCAAACACCAAATAACTTGGTTAACATTTTGACCAGACCAGGTGCAAATCTAAACTTGTTGCCAACACATGGCTATAAAAACCATTTTAGGTTGAAGCCACCATTTTGACAAACTCCAGCTTGATTGAGATGTTGAAATAAGACACGAATGTGAGCGTGAACGTTTGCTCGTACTCGTGACCCAAATGAGGCTACAGAAAATAAACGGAGGTTAGGTCACCAGCCAACACAGGTAACGAATGCGTCCTCCTGGTGGAAAGAAACTCATGACTATTATGATCTGATCTTCTCTAAAATTCCATTAGAAGCAAGCAACCACATTATAAGCATATTGCTGAATAAAAGCCTCTCTGACATAGCAGAATTTGTGGTCCGGTATGCTTAATATACAATAGTTCTTCTAGAGGGATGCTGTGGATTTATGGTTTTTTTTTTTTAATCTTCTCACTTCCCACTGGATTTCCATTAAGGAAGCGGCTGCAGCGTTTGGTTCTACAGGCTGTCAGATGGAATTCGGGTAAATTTCAGACCGTGTTAATGCAAAGTGGAACATTAAGTTGAAAGCGAAAACAACTCGGTGGGGCTCGGAGGTGGTCCGGGAAGCCCCACTTGGAGTTACATGTTATTTTCCGTGCGTCCTTTCTGATATGTTGCCGAGTGTGTTTGTATGTGCGTCAGGTGGACTGGTCCAATATGTTTACCGCTTTGATTGGAATTACACAATCAATTACTACCCCCTGCTGCGGCCCAAATGAGCCGACCCAAAAGACAGGGGAATTGCATGAATGTTATTGTTGGCAGGCCATTATCCAACAATCGGGGTGTTTAACGCAAGAAAATGACATTCATTAAAACGGCTCAACGGGAGGCTCCCAGGGGCCTGGCCACAGATGACCCTCATTCACCGGCGGGCTTTGCGGACCTTTGTCCATAGTGGGGAGGGGCGAGCGTGTCAAAGGCACAAAATGCTCCTTTTTTTTTTGTCTTAAAATGGCCTTTGGTCTCGCTTTGCATGTGTGCATGCGGTAGAGAAAATACCTGAGATGTTGTCGGGAGGGAAAATATAATTACGTCATTGTGTGAATGAGAAAGGGGGTGAGCGCACATGTAATCCTGCAGTAATGATGTGATGCGGCAAAGAAAAAAAAAAAAGCACTTCCAGACTGTGGCAGCGATATCATCTATTAGCGCAGATACTGCTATCAAAAGTCAAAAGTAGCTGTGTGGTTATTTTTGACGCAGGATCCCTGGGAGAGATTATTTTTACAAACTGCCGCCAAGGCTTTCTTTGTCTCGTTGTGTTCAGAGTTCCACGTCGGAAAGGCAGGTCAGCTCGAGAGAGGCAGACGGCCTTGTTATTTCTGCACATCCTCCAGGAAAACAAGCACCGTCTCATGTCAGGGACTCAACAGGAACGGTAGCAACCCGTCATGGTTTGCCCAGACGCTACCTGGTAATGAGACTCTTTAGAAATCGAAATGTTTGTGAAAGGCGAAATGACGATATATTTTCATGAATTTTTATTTTGTGTAGGCGGAACAGCCAGGTGTCCCGCGCCCCTTGCTGAAGTGTACAAACTTCAACTGGTCAAAGAGCTGGCTTTGCAACACCATTAATTACCGTAATTTCTGGACTATAAGTCGCTCTTTCTCTATCCATCCATCCATCCATCCATCCATCCATCCATCCATCCATCCATCCATCCATCCATCCATCCATCCATCCATCCATCCATCTATTCTAGCTCTTATAGTCCAGTGCGGCCAGTCCAGTCTATAGATTCTTTTCTAGGATTTTTACAAGATTGTAAAAAGATTTGTTTTGATAATGCAGGTAATAAGAACGATGACATTTCATTTAAAACACCTGCGGCTTGTATTTATGTGCTGCTTATAGTCTGCGTTCTTGTGTCCTCCACAGACACGAAAAATTCTGCTGAGGTTTTAGGGCAAGACGATTCATGCCTTCTTTCAAAACATACCCCAGGAGGTCAATGGACACAAGTGCTATCAAGTTCTCTGGCTAGAACACAGATGTCAAACTCAAGGCCTGGGGGCCAGATCCGGCCCGCCACATTATTTTATATGGCCCATCAAGACAAATCATGTGTTGACTCAGTGTTTCTTATTAAAATAGCAAAACTGTACTTTTTTTTTTTTGTCACAATCCCACTTTCCAAATAAATTGTTGAACTTTTTATCACTGGATTTTGTTATATGTGATAATATGAGGGGGCCATTCATTTCTATTTAAATCATTAATGGCCCCACGAGGGAAAAATGAGTTTGACACTCCTGGTCTCGAATCACTCACTGTCCTGTAAAAGCAGCAGCTACAAAGACAGCAGCACTTTCAGAAGCCAGTCATCTCCAGTAGGCAGCCCGGCCCAGCTATCATTATCTGCTAGAGAGACGTCGTCCCCATGGATCATCATTACCAGGCGCATTAGAAAATACTTTGATTGAACTACCCTAATCCAGCGTAGACAGCTGCAGTCCATTCACAGCTGCCTAATCTCCCCGCCGCTAAATACCAGCAAGACAATGGGCAACAAATGACAACTTTCATGAAAGGGGGAGGGAAGGGGGGGGGGGGGGAGCAGGCTCGGAAAACAAAGCAAAATATCAATAGAGAAACGCGTAAACATCGCTGCCAGCGACTCACGCTAGGAGACGACAGACGCTTTCGAGACAAAGCTCCGTGTCGTAAAGACTCGGTGACGTGAGCCCCGGAGGGGGCGGGGTCAAGAAGGAGGTAGCGGCCTCCTTTTGGGGCGGCAGATGAAATTGTGGAGAGTTTTTTTTTTTTTTTTTTGCTGCTGCAAACAAGGCAATAGCGCCTGATGACAGCTGCCGCAATCAAGACGAGAGGAGAGTACGGCTGGGAAAACTCCTCAAAGGCACAAATCACCGCAGGGAGGCTATCAGGGATGCCGGCAATCACTATAATGACAACGTGGCGTGACATGATAGTTACGGCACTCAAAGAAAATAATTTGCCCGGGCTGGGAAGGAGGTTGGCGGGTGGGCTGCTCCTTAAATGGCGGCTTGTGAGTCATGTGTGACAGGGTGTGTGTTTTAACCTGAAGGTTGACCGTAAACTTGGTCACCGTCATTAAGGCAGCGGTGATGAACTGTCCATGCTGGAAAGTTCAACTCGGAGCAATCTGTGTTTTGGTTTCCCTCTCTTCAGATTCCCCAAACGTGCCCAGAAGTAGTACGGCTTCATTATTTCGGTAGATTTTACATCTTGACAATCAAAAAGGCTAAAAGTGAATTCAACTCATCTGCTTGGGGCTACAACCTGCAGCTGTCACTCATCTGGTCTCGAAGGCTTGAAAAAAAAAAAAAAAAATGACCTGACATCTTTCATTTCTTAACATGAGACTTGAAGCTTGTTTGAAGTTGCTTATAGGAGCCAATGAGAACCAAGTCAGTGAGGTGAGGAATTTGAACCACCTCACCTACAATAACATTTTCCCATCCACCCACTTGCTCATACTCATCACGCTGAGTCTTTTTACAATGGGAGCATACTTGCACTGAAACATGACACAACAAGCCAGTAGCATGTTAGGAAGCAGCTGAGTGACACATTTAGTACGCGGGCACACTTTTGGTAAGAGGATGCATGGTGGATGAATGTGAATCAGCTGGGGGAAATTGCAGGGGTCAGAGGTCGGATGATGAGAAAGCACAAAACCAGTGCGAGGGGCTTTGCATACTATTTTATAGCAAACAAGTAGATCAAGATGTGATTTCTTTTACGATCACTGCAATTGTAACGATATCACCCATAATTTAAAAAAAATAATAATTATATAATATTATAATTAATAATATTATTAAAAAATAATAAAAAAACATAATATTTTTTGATTGCATACCTTCACAAAAACAAGCAATAGTTAAATAAAATTGCTCACCCTTTACATTCTGACAAAACACATGAATCATTGGAATGCAACACACAGTTGCCGCCATGCTTGTAATGACAGGTTTTTATTTGGAAATTAATTCCTAATCTAATCTATACAGCCATATTAATAACTGTTATAAAGCACACCGAGTCATGAATTAATCAAGGATTGGCAATTAGTGTAAAATTTAAATGCATGTTGTAAAGCCACATTGAGTGTCTGGCACTAGACGGAGGTGCCAAGCCATCGCTGTACTAATTAGTTTGCAATTATGTTTAATAAGTTCTGGGGAAGCCAGTCATCTTACAGTCCGGGCGCTTACTCTGCTCTGCTCGACTGGAACCGAGTTACGATCACATTTTTTTTTTGTGGGAGGGGCTAACTCAGATTTGCTGCGTTTTCTTGTTCATGTCATTTTGGACTGGCACTTTTTTACAAAGCGTTCAAAAAACAAAACAGCTCGTCTCCTCCCGGGCCTGCGGTGCTGCGTGCGGACCTAACAGCATGTTTGGGTTGCGGATTTTGGCTCATACCGCTGGAGCAATCTGGTGCCATTTGGACAAGCGCCTGACACCCTCCGTGTTAACAAGACTAATCAGTACCCCCGTGCCTGCAACAAGCCCGCTTATAGCACAGCAGTTACACGACGAAACTATCCCCAGCCCACACATCATACACGTTAATGAGCGGGGGAAACCCAATCAATACAGAAAAATTGATCAGCATCGCTAGGTGACGGCGCGCCATCGATTGGGCTAGCCCCGGCTTGTAATGCCTAATTAGCCGCGTCACACACACACAAGCTAACGCGCAAGCAGGTGCAGCGCAAACAAAATCAGACTGTTTAATTTAGAGCCGCTCGCCAGGCTGTGCCTCATTTCGCCGGGAACTCTGGTTCATTTGCAACGGTGGTGCCGTGTAGCCACACTCCATATGTTTTCATTAATATCAATTGTGTGATGTCAATATTAAGCCTCGGCCGAGTCCCTGAGAAAGGGACCTGTAAATTCAATTTAAAGGCAGCCTTTACTGTACTCATGGAGATTGTAAGACGGTTATATCAGGCAGCACTTCATGAGGCAATTTCACCTCCGTTAAAAACAAACAAATAACCTCATTTGTTGTGGCTGGTAAGACGGAGAACTTCTAGTAGAGGTCACAGATATTAACTGTACCCAGGTCGGCTATTGTTCCGACCTTGGTGGTGCTGTTGTGGTCTGTATGGATGGAGATATTTCCTAGAATAAAACCAAGTTGGGTCCTCAAAAGTTCTATTTGGATTCTTTCAATGTGTCGGGAAGAAAATGAGCAGAGCTAACCTGAGTGCCAAGATCTTCCATTCAATGGCTTTCATAGGCTAGACTTAAAGGTGAGGTTGTGGAAGTGTGGCATCAATCAGCAAACATACGTATGATTGATGAAGAGGAGGAGGCAAGGTTTCCAATTTAGATTGGCTGTCATTCAACACATTGAAAGGACTGATTGCCGTAATGACAGTCATAGACAACCTGCAAGATAGCACTAGGAAAATAACAGAAGCTTTTTCCCCCTTTGCTAAAGGTGCTTATTTTGTCCGACAGCAAGTTCCCTGCGATCAAGTATGTATTTAATTTTCTCGCCACTTTAGTTTTCATCTCTACGGGTTGATGGTGTGAAAAGGCCGCTGGATTTAAAAGCACGGAGACATCCTCCCGCTAGGTCTTGTCGGTATTTTTCAAAACTTGCTCATCTCCAATTTTCCATCTGAATGTGACTAATTCCAAAAGCTTATTTTTATTTGCCGAGTCAAGATTTGTCAGGGTAAAAAAACAGATGGATTTGACTGACGGACGGATGGATGGACAGATACAATTATATCATACAACGATGAAACATAAATTTACTTATGATCAGAAGAAAAAAATCATGTCTATGTAAAGTAAAGAAAAAAGTAACATTCTTCTATATTGAGGATTGATAAGAATTAAAGAATCCAAATGAGGGAATACAAAGATCTGCTAGCTGCTCAAAAACTGAAACTGCTGTAATGAGCTAAAGCTAGCTTACAAAAATACAACGTTAAAGAAGAGTAAGACATTTTCTAATTTTAGCCGCAGATTAGTTTCTTGTCATTGGGTATCTACATATAGCATTCACCCTCCCGCTAATTTTACTCACACGTGAGAGGATGTTCTATTTTATTCGAAGTTACAAAGCTAACGTTAGCTTAAAACCTTTGTCCGCAAATGCGACGGACATCAGATATAACCATTCGCGGTATGCTTGAAGCCATCTTGTGTAAACCAAAAACATTTAAGATTCTTCAATTCAACGGAAAGGAAATGCTTTTCCTTGTTTTGTCGAACGCGGAAGATGGTTAGCATAATCCGCTGTGGCGGATTTGAAAAAAGTTGCGTAAAAGCTGTAGAGCACAGCATTCGTAAAACTGTACTCAAACTCTCGTCCTTCCCAGATAATGTTGTTGAGGTCACGTCATTTTACTCAAATTGCACACACCTGATAAGTCACAAAAACGGGCACCGTGACGTCCGTTTACATATCCGCCGTACGGGCCCCCGTGTTTGTTTTCACCGCCACAAAACGGGAGTAGCGACGGTGAAAAGGTTGGCGCTCTGTCGGCGGACCTCTAATTTGTTCCGCCACGGCAGCGGCGGGCTAATGCGCCGCACCTGCTATCGCTGTACCATCATTAGCCGATGCAGAGCGGCAAAAAAGGTCAAACATAAACAGGGAGATCACAACGACAGGAAGGCAAAGAAGAAAAAGCTGCTGTGTGTGAGGGGGAGACAGAGGACTACTAATGTGGGGATGATGAGTGGGCGTGAGCTGCCCAGGCGACGAGTGAAGCATGATGGGAACACTTCACGCAGCCGGGACGCTTGCCTCTGATCTTGGTAAACAAGCCTCAGTGCAACGGGAGGGGAGAGGGGGGGGTGATGATATCTGCAAATGTAGCAAACAAACAGCGGCGAGGCAGATGCGCCACCGTTTACTTCCATTAACGCAAAGCAAAAAATGCTGAGACGGCACGATTCATCATCCATCTCGGAAATGCATCTGCATGGAGGAGGAAAACTCGGAAAGGGCCTTTGAGCAGATATTTCTTTTGGCGAAAAGTATTCAGCCACACCCCGAATGAATTCAATAAAAAAAGTTAAGACATTGAAATTGTGGGGACAAATTCGAAAGCCCTGATCTGAACCTAGAAATCGTAAGCCATCATCAGTGATCTCTGTCCTTCCCAAATGTTCCTCTGGATGAGTGGAGACAAATTGGAAATCCCAAATAACTAAACACATTGCACTGCATCGGAAACTTTTGGTAAACATTACCCGCTTTTATTTGTCTGTTTACGTAAGAGCAGAGCAGGTATCTGTGATTAAAAGCGCAATGCTACTGTTGGATCTTTAAGAAACAAGAGCTCATTCCAAGACGGCAATTGCACCCAGAGGAGCTTTTGCAGATTTACTTTGGAATGTTATTTTGCTTTCTTTCGACCGAGGCTGCTGCCATGACAACGGGATTGCATCTCGGCACGATTCTTCCGGCGTCCAAACGTGTCAAAATGTCACGCAGCTAGGCTAGCAAATAAAATGAGAAGCTAAGCTAAGTTTGGGACAGCAGAGTCCATTGGTCACATGACCTTTGATGGGGGCGACTGCCTTATGACATTTTATATCTGGTAAAAATCTGCGCTAATTACCCCCTAAAACTCACACGTGCACCTGTGATTAACGACTGCTGTATTCGGAAATGTCGAGCAAGATAAATATGACAGAGACAGCCACAATTACGTTGTCTCTTTAAGCTACATTAACTCTCGCCGCTATTACACACTGAAAGGCGCTCATTGGCTTGGAGGGACTGTTAAAGGAAATTAAAAGGAGGACTATGCGCTTTGTCGTGATGCAAGATTGGGAATTCATTTCAATTAGATGCTGCGATGCTACTTTTGAAGGCACGGGGGAATGTGAGGCCGCAATGCATGGAGGACGACCATGTTAGACAACATGTTAGAGATGCTAAGGCTAGCACTGGCAATATTACTGCAAAAGAAATAATGCAGAAATCACATTAAAATGCCTTCCAGCAGAAGAATTTCATTTAAAAAATAAGTACTGAATATAATACATAGAACACATATGTCCAACTAGTCGACCCGTCAGTGCGTCATTATCAGTCCATCAATATTTCAGTCCGTCATTGTTATTTTAATTCCACTTCAGTCAGAAACAAAATAAAATTAAATTAAATTAAAAAAATGTCAGCAGAAAAAATTCTTTACTAGGCAAAGTTTTGCATTGGCAACATGGAAAAAAGAACAAACCAAGCACTGCAAATATCATAAAATGATAGAATATAACTAATCAACGTTAACTTGCTTTATTTTCAATCATATTGGTATAAAGTGAGCCAAATGCGGAAAAAAGCCTTCCAAAAAAAAAAAACGTAACGTTAAGGCAACACCCCTCGTCCTCTGCTCCCATCACTACAAACTGCCCACTTATCAAATTGAGATTGAGCAGGGGAAAGGGGGTCTATGCCTCGTGCACTAAAATGTTAGCTGTGGCTTTCATAAAAAAGCAAAAACAGTAATTGCGCTTCTGTGCAGTGTGTCAGCAGTGCCAAGACACTTATGGAAAAAATCCAAACAAGTGGCTGTTTACAAGTAGCCGCAAACACATTAACGCCAAGGTGGGCAGAGACTTGTTAGCTCACCAGCTGTGTCCTTCTCACAATGTTGCATTTGTAACAGGTTGAATTTACGGCCTGATGTTTGACCACTGCCAATTCGTGGCCAGCAAAAACAATCTTACTACCGTATTTTCCGGACTATAAGGCGCACCGGACTATAAGGCGCACCTTCAACGAATGGCCTATTTTAAAACTTTGTCCTTATATAAGGCGCACCGGACTATAATCATGTCAGATTTTTAATCCAAATCAAATCATTCTCCATTTTACCTTTTTTATTCCAACTTCAGATGCAACAAATTACTTTATAATCACAAAATAATAATCCATAGTCTTTTTGATTCATGATTCATAGTCTTCAGTGGGCCACTTATGATTGATGTCATGACACAATGCTTCGGGCCAGTTTAAATTCAGGAATTTGGTCCATATATAAGGCGCACTGGACTATAAGGCGCACTGTCGGCTTTTGAGAAAATTTTAGGTTTTCAGGTGCGCCTTATAGTCCGGAAAACACGGTACTTTTGTACTTTTTATTTCAGTCCATTTTAGCTCAGCAGCTATTGGACGCCATCAGTTAAGCTAAAGGAAGTCCTATTAGTGTGCTGAGGGCGGCTCTCCAGTGTGAAAATCCAGCAAGGTTTGAATTAGCTTCGTTATGTCAGTCTAGGCTTCCGCAGAAAGGCAAGGATGAGAGGCAACGCCGGGATGTTGGCGGAAACGGCGTAAATCTTCACAGCGCCGACATGCAAGTACGGATAAGGGAGGGTGACGAGCGGGCGACGGCGAGCGGCTAGCTGAACGAACGCGGCGGATTTGCATGGCTCTCTTAATGCACTGATGATGACAGCAAAAGGGGAAAGTGCACTGGAAAATGGGGAGTAGAAATTACCTGCGTTATAGCCGCTCGCCATCTTACAAATGAATACCGTTAAGCTTTGGCATATAAATGAGTCTGTCGGCTTTTGCTCGGGAATGGAGAAATCGGAAGCAATCGCTTTTGTTTTCATGTGGAGGTGTACACGCACATTAAAAGGTGTTTGAGTGTGAAACTGCAGGCGTGTGTGTCGCCGCCTGAAATTATGCAAGCCGGGACACAATGAGCAAATTGAACCTCCGCATGCTGACACACAACCATGTGCAAGCATGTGCACACAAACACACACAGTACAAGGTCAGGCTCAAAGACAAGGCAGTTGGGGGGGGGGGGGGAGCAGTGGGTGGGAGTGAAAAACAGATCATGATAAATTGGCTCACATTTTACAAAACGTTGCCCTTAATGCACCGTGGCTAGCGTGTAGCGCCGGCTCCGGCTCGGGCCCGCTTTAATAGCGGCATTTGTGATGTATGGAAACCAGGCGCTGGCACTAATTGTGCAATTACAAAGAAGAAGCCGGTTATGGCAGCTCAGCTCCGAGATGACTGGAGCTACCTGGTTAATCCAGGGCTCTGTGTTGCGGGCCCGCATCACTCCAGTTCACCGAGAGGTGGATGGGGAGTGTGCCAGTTTCACAAAACCCCCGCAGAGGAGACCAAATCGGGGAGGAGGGCACTCCAGGAAAACGGCGCGAGATGGAGATAAGCGGAGGGAGGGGAAGGAAGGCAGAATTTGTCTTGCGCGTGGATGAAAGGACAATTTATTAGAAGCTGTTCAGGGAGACGGAATATTTTTGCCCCGGCGCTTTACCGACTGTCCGGATGAGAAATGAGAGCGTATTAGCAGCTGTGCTGGGCCTGAGCACGAGCCTACCGAGACAACAACCCGGCTTAACATCCCTGGGGGTCGTGTATCAGGGGTCCTGCAGTATAGGTGCAAGATGGTGCCACTGTTGTCTTAATCGTCCTGATTTCCAAAATGGATTAAAGTGTCGTGACAAAAAGTTCCTTTGAATCTTTGTTTTTGATCCATTGCTCTGACATCTGGCGTACTTGGTGGCGTCCTTTAGGGCCCGTGCGATGCTATTCTGATTATTATCTAACTTGATTTTAACAAAAGAGACCTGCCTATAATTTAGATAGAGGAACCCATTCATCTGTTTACAGTACAGAAAGAAAACTGAAGCAATCAGCATGAGTGGTAGCGCTAGCTTACAGCCGGGCGTGGTCAGGAATCATGTTTGATTGTGAATTTGAACAGAATCTAAGCAGACATATAGATACAATGTTTTTCAACCAAGGGAGCTGCAAAATTACGAGTTAACAAAAGAATACAAACGTCAGCAAAAAGACTTTCATGAAAGAAAACACAAGTCATTGGAAAACACAAACAAAATAATTCAGCCTTACCGGAATTAACGAGGTACACAATTTACGTGAGGTAATCCTGACTGCACACGAGAGGAAATCCGAAACAATAAATAAATAAATAAATAAATAAATAAATAATCAAGATTAGAAATGAGTAAACAATTGACCGGGAATACTAGCAAACAGTTGGCTTTCTTCGCGTCAGCGTTTAAATAGTCAGCTAATCGGGCTGTCGCACAGGTGTGTGCCGGAAGCTCCGCCCACTACCTGACTCAGGTCCTGGAAGATTACTGGGGACAACAAAGATTCATGACACTAAGTTTAGAATAGAACATTCGATTCTTGTAGTCAATTTATTATTTTCACACTACATAGGAGGCAAACGACATGCCTGAAAAGTCGTTGTTTATCATATCATCTACTGATCTTTAATACAAGCAGGAACAAACCAAATTAAAATGTTTCTTTTTTTTAATTGTGAAGAATTAAGACATTTTTGGCTCATTGGGCCTTCTAAACATGATTGGAATGAATGGGACACCAATCGCAGATGGTTTTATTTTTGTCTAGTTTCAGTTTAGCCTTGTTAGTAAGTAAAAGTCCGCTCAGCCATCTTTGCATATGTCGTCCACAAATAAAAGATCGTTATGGTAAGAGAAATCAGTCGAGGCAAGCTTTAAGGAGATGAGCCCGTCATCACCGCATCTCCATGCATCACCCGCCAAAGCGCACTTCCTTTTTATCTCCCGTTTCAGTGAGCAGCGAGCCCGACTGGCGTGACCTCTGTCGGGCACCGCATTAATTTCGCCTCGTCGTTTCTATGGCGTCGATTAATAAAAAGTGACTGGATTTCCCGCAAATGAACACGCGTTGATAAATGGGAGCACAAGCCTAATTGCTTGGCAAATTAAGAGCTCACAATAGTGACGAGGAAGTGCGCCGCTTTTAATATTTAAAAACTCATTAGGTGTGGGAAAAGTCTCGCTTAGTTGGGCCTGGAGGTTTTCTTAATGGCCATTTGAAATGTCACTGAGCGTTTTGGGTTAGAGGTGACGCCACTGATCGCATGAGAAGCGCGACAAACTACACAGATGTGTTTAACATCACAATATATCCTGGATAAAAGAAATTAAATAATAATATATATATATATATATAGCATTGCATTGTAAGTATTATAAATAAATATATAAATAAAAATGTAGATGTATACTATATATATATCTATATAATTTTAGATTTATATATTTATTAATAATATTTGCAATGCAGCAATTGCTCCACTGTTATCATCTTCATTATTATTGCGCAATAACGTGACACGTACACAGAGGTGGCAAATTGAGCAAGTTGAGTGGACGCTCAGATTACGGTGATGGATTGCTTTGGGTGATTTCGCTTTATTATGACTAGCCAAGATCAATATTTTAACACTTTGTCTACGGCCCTGGGTGGAGTGCTTTAAAATGCATTATTCAGCACCTTCATCAGTATTGGGGGGGTGTGGGGGGCTGGGGGGGCGATCTCCCTCCGAGACAACTGTGGAGTGAACGCATGCTTCAAACATTTCATCACATTTAATTTCTGTTTGTATTCATTTTTTTGGGGGTCAGAACCACAGAAACAAAGCAGTGTTGGCGAGATATCGCGCATCAGATACGACCTGTGATACCTGGCTGTGGAAAAGCGTCTGGAATTGAGAGCAGCGACATATTCATATCTGACCAGAATGAAAGCTGCTGCTACTGCTTTGCAAGAGGCTGCGCCGCTATCAAAGCTGCAGGAAGTCAGCCAGAGAGGGAAGCGGTGGCGGGCTGGAGGCAGGGGGGGGGGGGATAAAGCGACGCAGAGGTACAACCGAAGCGAGGGAGGGATTTCTTTCAAAGCTCCTTTAACCATCCTTCCAGAAGAAAATCCTTTGTAGCCTCCTTCCAAACCAGCTGCCAAAACTTCCTTCACCTACACCCCGCAATTCTCCCTATATTTAAATCCCAGTGTGGAACAAATGGGGAGCGAGCCCTGGAAAAGTTAGTCCCAGGGAAGGCCGGGTCGGAGTTGAACTGATTATATCGGTTTCAGCGGCGCGTTGGTAATAGGCTCTTCCTCGAGCTGCCGCTAACCCCGGCCCGGCTCTCCCCCGGCAGCGGCGGCGAGCGGAATTAATCAGGCCTACTGGGAGCGTCCTCCATCCCCTCTCCGCAGGCGAGCCACTCCGCAGTCATTTAGCAGGCCATCCCACCGTCAAGCCAGCGTCATTTAGACCCTTTTCATTACACCTTGTCCCCCTTCGTCCAACACACGGCCGCACTTTTCCCTCTCGCGTTGAATCCGAGGAAGCATGGAAATGGGGACAGATTAGCCTAATGCTGCCTTTTTTTCCCTTTCCCGATATTACTAGATGGCCTATTATGACCACTACCACACATTGTCATAAATATACAATATGGACCATAAATGGGAGCTCTTTTCACTTGCTCTAGAACAGCCCAGCTCATTAGTGCTCTTGTACGGTTTAGAAATGTATGAAAAATAAGTTAAGATATACATCTACATTAATGTTTTGAAAAATTAGTTACACTTTTACTCATTGGTTCGCACCCGCCTAAATTGCTAGCTCCTGATTGGTTCGTTAGGTCAGGTGATGGGGAATGAGGAAGCGTCGGTTGTCGCCGTCATAGAATGCTAACCGGGAGTTTGGTTCCCACATATGACGGTGTGAATGTGTGTGAGTGACGGTGTGAATGTGTGTGAGTGGAACCCCCCCCCGAAAAAAACTCTCTTAACACAACGTAAAAGACATACAGTGATCCCTCGCTACTTCGCATTTCGTTTATCACGGCTTCACTACATTGCAGATTTTTTTTCCAAATTAAAAAAACATTTCAAAGTCAAAATAAAACTTCTAAATTGAGGAAACGTGTCTAACCTTTAGGACAATGTAGTATTGCTTCAAATGTTCGTTTGCATTCCTTTAGAAATCCGTACAGAAAAAAAAAAACGTTTGGCGATGTCCTGAACGCGATGATCAACTTTATGAGGAAAAAGAAAAAAAAAATGAGGTGACAACCACAAATTAGCATAGCTCTTGGTCCCAGAGGTGTCTTTTCAAATGGGCTATATTTGGACTCTTAAGTCCTGCAATGTTAGATGATCCTGAGAGGAAACACAAGGCTTCCTTTCCTCAACTGACCTACAAATGAAGAACCATCTCGCCTCTCCCCCTCCCTTTCTCCACACAAAAAAAATATTCATGAGTAAACAACAGGAGTGATTTAAAAAATGGCCAGAGGAGAAAAGAGAGTAATAAAAAGCATGAATAGTGCATTATGGGAGCGCTGAGGAGCCCTGCCCTCTCTCTGGGGTGAGAGGGAGATTGCGTTTGGACTTTATTAAGATCCCAATTGCAGTCGAGAAGCCCAAAGAGGACGACCTGCTTGGATATAAGCAAAGTCGAACGTGTCTTTGCATCCTCATCTTGGTAAAATATCGTCCGAATGTGTTGGGCGGAGCTGGATGAGAAGCAGACCGAGCACGCCGGACTCGAGCCCAATTAAGATAAGTGGCCGTTAGCAGGAAGCGCTTGTTTGACATCCTGTCACGTTAACGACTTGGACTTTCACATTGGCCATAAAATTCTGTTAGTTGTCATTGCTCGCGGTTTGGAACACAGAAAACAGAAGCCGAGTTGACGTCAACCGTTTCCAGCTTTGATCACCTCAGAAGGCCGAAGAAGTAAATATCCGCAGCGGCGACGGGTCACATGACATCTCAACCCGTCATTTCTGCTCTAACGCTATGCAGGCGGCAGCTGCCGTTCATGCGCGAGTTTATTTGGGCTTGGAAGAAGCGAGTTAGCCAGTGGGGGGTGTTCTGCTCGGCATCAAACCGGGCCTTGGCTGTGTGTAGAGAACCAAAAAGGTGTTTATTGTAGCTGTGGCTGCCTGGAAGTGACTGGCGGAAAGCGTGCACAGTTTGTCAAAATGAACAGAAGCCAGAGGCAGAAAGTAGACAAGCTCGGAGACCACACTCTGTGCAAAAACAAACCAACATCTTCACAAATTCCCAGACATATCGAGCATGTTTGGAAAAAATGCTATTCGGCTCCAATTAATTACGTCGTATGAACCGGTGTCAAAGTTGAAATGTGCATGAATGAGATAATGACGCAAAAATATTTGAAAATGCAAGTCACTCGTCAACTAAATGATTGTGCTGAATTGTGTTTCTCTGCGATAACCACAATGTTCTTTAACCTAAGCATCTCCAATTAGAGCGTTGGGGGGGGGGTATTGCTCTGACCCGCCCGAGAAAGGCGGAGATGCGACGGCAGGATATCGTCAAGAAAAAAAAAAAAGGCTCTGACTCAGATAGCCAGCGGCGCCCTGTGTCCCTGTATCAACTCAAAACAGACCATTTCCCTGGGCGAGGAGGAAATTTCTCTTTTTATAAGCCGCCTTTCTCTCTTCAACATCAGGACGCGGTCAAACGCAGATGGGCTGCGAGGCGACGGAAGACAAGACCAGATGAAAAGTATCGGCCGGGATGTCCGCAACATCTGCTTTCTTGATTTGCAGAAACGACGGGAAATTAACAAATAGCCTTTTGTTTTCATTTCTTTCATTGCGTGATTGGATGTGTGGTGCTAGCTTAGAGCCTCCCCGGTCATGAAAACAGGAGCAAATGGGGTCAATCCAAAAACCCCATCGGATGGCGTCACGTCAACAACATCCTGCTACTTAAACTTTGCCACGCGACGATTTTCACTTTTGAAAGGCTTTCAACATTCGGTCAAAATTCAACAGCAACTCGAAAGCCCTCCGCAAATGTGTTCCTCATTTCCAAGATGATTTTCTGTATTTTCTTCTCAGTGAAATTTTGGGGCCTATTTCACGACAAAAATAAAAAAATGATCTGGGCTAGCAAGTCGATCCGAAAACTAAAGCTGGAGTCTTCTTTGACCTTCCCAGCTGTGTAGGAGGTCGAGAATATTCCGTGCCACTAAGCTGCCCAAAAAGATTTCATTAATAAGCCAGCCGGTGCCGAGTCGAGGCGTTGGGTAACCTCTTGAACCGGCCTCAAACCACCAGCACAAGTAGGTGGATGCGCTTGGGACAACCAAGATGAGAACCAAAAATGTTCATATTTTTCCAAATTTCCAATCGAGATGACCACACAAGAAGCTTTTGCAAACCAATCAAAGAGGAGGGGCAACATTTTGTGTACCTTGAATCAAGAATTTAGTTCATAGTTAACAATCGTGTTCATCATGTTGGCTTGAAGAAACATCTGTCAACTTGCATCAGTGACCAAACAGAACTCTTCCTGGATCGTATTCCGCTTGGATTCTTATCCAGATCTGTCTTGCACTTGAACTTCACATTCAGCTCTTTATGCTTCTGCCGAGAGTCTTGCAGAGGTTGCTCCCTCTGCCCATCCTTGATGTTTCTCAACTGGAGCCTTCACCCTCCCCATCGGACTCGGGAGTACACAAAAGCAAACAAGCCGGCGGCGCTGGAGGGATCCCTCAGGGCCGGGGTCCTTCTCTCCGGGCTGTTTGATGTTGAGCCGCCGCGGATGAACTTCACCCCCCCCCCCCCAACCCCAGCCCGGAGTTCGCGGCCATCATCAAACACCTCGGGTGGATGCTGGGCCAAACCTGTGGCCTTAATCAAACACGGCAACCCAACAGAGCCCCTTTCATGCTCCGAACGGGAGAAAAAGAGTCATAAATGAGAACTTCAAAGTATCCAAAAGTGACACCGACCTCTGCTTCTTTGCAATAATACCGAAAAGAAGGCTGCCAGAAATGTAAATGTAAGTGTAAATGTCTATTCAAACATGGCATCCTACAGAAGGAGAGAGCGAGCCAGCTAAGAGGAGCTCGTCCTCGGAGAGATGGCGAGCGCTCAATTTTCTGTTTGCTGCCATTTGTCTTGTGCGGCTAAGAGAGATCAACAGTCCTCGGCACACAGATCAATATCCTCTTAACCCGCACATAATCTGGCAAGAGTTTCGTTCAATTTCTTCACCCTCACCACCTGCGTCCCCGTCCGCCGCCTTTTCTTTGCCGTCTTTTTCTTCCCAGCAATCATTTCTAGTTGTTCAAGTGACAGTCATTTTTCATGCTCCTGGCCTGAGCCGCTGACATGAAAAGGGATGGTGAAACGAGTGTGTGTGTGTGTTTTGATGGATATGGTGGAGTTGGGGGGACAGACGTTTTCACCCTGAAGACCACCCCCGATCCCGGTCAGACAGACTCGCTTTCAAATGAGGCACATGACATTGCAAATGTAGCTTTTGTCTTTTCCAAACACACTCATGATGCTAACAAAGACAAGCGGTAGAGAAAATGAATGAATGGATTAAATGGGAAACAATTATAATGGAACTGAAAATTATGAAAATTATATCAGATCCAAGTTAATAAAATCCAACCGTAATAACCACTTCATCGCAAGTTGTGGAATCACGGTCTCCATGTACTGCGCACTTATTTTGCTAGCTTAGCGATTAGCATGGCTTTCTCCCCGTATTCCCTTTGTTTTCGTGATAACGCTACTTAGAGAAGCGTAGCTTTTTTCACCGCCACGGAATTGACGATCGGTGACGTACAAGCATGCTATGCAGACGCCAAGCATCATTAGTCACATTAGCCACGTTAGCAACCAAGCCACAGCTCGTATAAACTTTATCTAATATACAGCAATTTCTTTCAGATTATTTTTTAATTCAGCTAATTATACATTCCAGTGCTATTTTTCTTTTTTTTAATCTGCACTTTCCTGAGAAGCAAAGGGAAAGTGAGACTGCCTGTATCGGCAAATGAATCCTATCAATATTAGCGCAAGCGAATGTCCTCATCGGCACATTCCTTGGCCCACCTTCACGACATCCCTCCTCGCCTGCTCTTCCTCTCCACCCTCCAGCGCTGCGTTTAGGTTCTTGATTCTGGGGCGCTAATGAGGGAACGTTATGCGGCACCATAAACGGAGGGGCTCTCTGTCACCATGCATAAAGGATGAGACAGAGAAGATGGCGGCGGGGTCAGGTGGGAGAGCAGGCAGGCGAGCGCGGACACACAAAGTAGAGCGCAAGGCAGCTCAATGACAAGGCGGAGAATCTGGTGACAAATCTGCTCACCTTTATGCTTGAATGAAAAGGATGCAGCGCCCCCTAGGCTTGGCCCAAGGGAAGTGATCAAGAAAATGCCACCCAACCATCTCCACTTGAACTCTGCGTGAGCCGACTGCCTAATGGACTTACAGTCATCTACGAATTTGAACGTTCCAAAAAGAATCGAGCGACACACAAATGTTATTTTGGTCACGTCAAAACAGTTTTACAGTGTGGTGGTTTGCTACCAAGCTTCGGAAGGAACGTTTGGACAATCTTTAGTTGGGATGTCCTAACATTTTCTTCATTTTACATACCGTAGGAAAAAAAAAATGTAAGAAGGGGACTACTCATGTTCATCACCTTTACAGTAATTGAAACCAGACCATCAGTGTAAGGCATGGGTGTCAAACACAAGGCCCAGGGGCCAGATATGGCCCGCCACACCATTTTATGTGGCCCGCAAAAAAAAGTATGTGCATTGAATTCATGGGTAAAATAAATAATAAGATTGAAAATTGTCTCCACTTTTTAAAAAAAATACAGATATTTCTAGCAATTTTTAGTCAACCATTCATCTTTTTAAAAATATTAAAACAGTTTTTGCTACCGTATTTTCCGGACTATAAGGCGCACCGGACTATAAGGCGCACCTTCAATGAATGGCGCATTTTAAAACTTTGTCCTTATATAAGGCGCACCGGACTATAAGGCGCACTATTAATGCATCATGTCAGATTTTTAATCCAAATCAAATCATTCTCCATTTTATCTTTTTATTTCAACTTCAGACGCAACAAATTACTTTATAATCACAAAATAATGATCCATAGTCTTTTTGATTCATGATTCATAGTCTTCAGCGGGCCATTTATGATTGATTTCATCACACAATGCTTCGGGCCAGTTTAAATTTAAGAATTTGGTCCATATATAAGGCGCACTGGACTATAAGGCGCACTGTCAGCCTTTGAGAAAATGTTAGGTTTTTAGGTGCGCCTTATAGTCCGGAAAATACGGTAATCTGATTTGACAAGTAATTATTCATTCATTTGGTATGACTGAAATGAGCTTTACACCACTGGAAGATATACTCAGCAATTCATTCTAGTATGTATTATATGTACTTATTTCACAATAAACATCCATGTGATGAAGATTTGTACACATTTTTGTGCGGTCAACGTCCAAGTAACTTGACCCATATCAAATGTTATTTCCAGCACCCGCGCCGTAGCACCGCCGATCATGAATAGTCACGGCGTGTACGTAGCAGAAAACAATACAGCGGCGAAAAGGCCATGAAATTAAATTGCAGCTTTTGACACTCAGCCAACGCCACTTGAACGCTAATCGACGGCTGTCTGCGGGAAATACGGGTCTGGCAGACAAAACACACCTCCGTATCATTAGCTGTCATGTTTGCCGTCAGGTAACAGCAGCGGCGGCACGCGGGGATGCGGCGAGTCTGCGGGCTACGTCGGTGTGTTTGTGCACACAAACAAGGAGACGTGGGGAGTGTGTGAGTGGATTACAGCGGCGGGTGTGCGGGGAGACAACTTGCAACCATAATGGGATTTTTCACTAACACACACACACTCGGAGATCTCAGCCCAAACAGCGAGCAGGTTGGAAGCTGCTGCAGTGCGAGAGCAAAGCTGCAGCGGAGCTCACTTAAAGACACACATGCCATCAGCTATCTCTCTCACAAAAAGCCACAAGCAAGGATGGAGAGAGGAAGAGACGTGTGCACGGATCAGCCGCACGCCACAGGGATGAGGAATGTGTCGCAAAGCTGGATGGGGATGAAGACTGCGGATATGAATAGCTGAAATGTGTGCAAAGAATTCAGAGGTTGTGTTACGTAACGGTGACACTCCAGGCACAAGTCGTCCTTTTTTTGAGTTTTAGGCCCTCTAATGTCAGGTGGGCGAGTTTGATTGCAAACTTTTGACCTGAAAAGCATCTCTAATACGGGAAAGCGTGTCCGAGCTGCTCGTCACTTTCAGCTAATAGGCCGCAACGGAAAAGTAAGCATGCAAACCCTCCGGGATCACGAGTAGGCAAAAGGAGACAAGCGGTGCCCTATCCTCGGCGGATGAGGCGGGCCAAATCAAATAGCGCCTCGCGCAGCAGGAAATGGCCAAACATACGATCATTTCTCTTTGCCCGGCGATAAAAGGCTTTTGTATTAAAAAGAAAAAATACAGCAGAAGCATTTTCTCAGGCTTAAAGCGCTTTCGGTATTTGAATTAGATCCCGTGACATACTTTTGCAAGGAATTAAAAGTTGCTGTTAATTTCACCCGGATCTCATGACTCGTCAAAGCCCGGCTTGTCTCTCCTCACCTTAGCTAGCTATCTGGATTTCCAACCACAGGAGCCAGAAGTCCCCTCAGCCGTCGTGAAAATCCAGAGACGGCCAAGATCAGCAAAGACGGAATTTCCACTCTGCTGTTACGCCACATTTGAATCAAAAATTGATATTAAAATGGGATATTCACATACTAGTAATAAGATCATCTTTGGCATGCATGTTAGTTTTTTTATTCCCTATATGTAGACCATAAACAGTCCCCGAGTATTGATCCCGGTACTCAGATCAGTTCAGGGTCGCCAGAGATGCTTCGCAGTTGCTCACCCGAGAAGTGCGTCGAGCGAGCGGCGCATTAGTTAGACGAATTACGTGGCAACAGTTCACGGTGCGGATGCTCACCGTCGGGATTAGGCAAGGCTATTATCGGCGTGATCCTTACATTAGAAAGAAGCATTAGCATGGATAATTCCGCCGATTCGTCGGCAGAGAACTGACATTGAATCATCGCATTCAAGCCAAAGAGAGAAGATTTATATCTCAAAAGGCACTCGGGAAAAATACAACCTGATGGTAAATCTTCGCACTGGCGGAGATCCGATTGTGTCTTGGCGGATAAACAGGATAGCGTATTAAAGCATGTTTAATCCAACATTTTATCAAACCGTTACAATTACAATCTGTTTCTATTTCCCAAAACAGAAAGATGAATGTTTTTAAAAGCAAGTACCGTAGTTTCCGGACTATAAGCCGCTACTTTTTACACGATGATTTTTATGATATTGTATGATTTGTGCATATTCTCTTATATATGGAAATTAAATATTACAATACCTGCGATTTATAGTCCAGTGTGGTTTATATATGAACAAAACAAGATTTTCCTGTAATTTTAGCTGGTGCGGTTTATATTCAGGTGCATCTTATAGTCCAGAAATGACGGTAAGCAAATATTTATTTTCTAAAATAACGACCACTAAAATCAGATCACCTGGATCCAAATAAGGGTTCTTTGGCCTTAGCGGAGCTCTTGAGTATTATTTAAGTTTAATATCAAGCCATAAATGTCAATAGTCGGTCATAATAATGCGTTAAATCGTCCATTCAAATTGTCTGGCGTAACGCTCGAAGGTGAGATGGCAGCCATGTTGGTTTGGGAGGTCTGTTGAGCATCAACAGAGCCTATGGAGTCCACACATCCAGCTGGAGACAACAACACGACATGTTTAGCTGGCGGATATTTGAATGCAAATGAACGTCGTGGGATTGGCCAATGGGTGTTTTTGTTGACTGGAATTAGTGCGGTGAGTGAGCTTTCTTCTCTATTCTCTGCTTGCTTTTTCTCTTGCCTCCAAATTACAGCTATTAACACAAGACTGGGGCGAGCCAAACACGCCGCTTCATTTAACGTGATTTCCCATGCTTGACGAGAAAGGAAAAAGAGGCAATGATTCATGGAAGCCCCACAAAAAGCTGAAGATGGGAAGATGTCCACCTCCAGGATTCTCCAGAACATAAGTAACGCAAAAACACTGTGTACGGAAGATTAGCGCACGCCTGCAAATGAGCTTAAAAAGGAAATAATGGTTTATGACATCCTATTTTTAAATATGGCCGCTCCTAAAAGAGACGTACGATTGTCCACGACCGGCTCAAAGAAAGCAGCAAGAGCGCTACCTTGTATTGATTATCGTGGTAAAAGTCTTGCTAGCGTTTCGGAGGATGTTGTTTTACATCCAGAATATGGATATGAACTATTTCCAACCTTAATTACCATAAATTATGTGGATTCACAAAGTGGTGAAGATTCAGGTGGTGACCAAATACTTTTGATTTCAGTTGGCTTTTAGTTTGAGATGATTACTAGCTAAGTGAATGAACGTGAGGTTAAATATTTTTGCTAATAATATTTTTACACCTATAAATATATAATGATACAAATATACAAATAAATAATAAAAAAAATAAAAATTAAATAAATATACAAAGAATTTATAAATAATCATAACAATGAAAATAAAATAGAAAGAAAATAATGAGCATTTTTAAAATCTCGTATTTGGATATTCTGTGACTGGTGTTGTGGATTGAGCTCCAATTGATTAATACGATTGCCAGGAAATATGTATGGATGTTTGATTTTTAACAGATAAGTCTTAGGTGCACACATTTGTTTATATCAAGAACTGATCAACTTTGTGTCGTAAAGTCTCGCAAGTCAGAACTCAAAACCTGCATACAATCATTCTGGGTCAAGTAAGCTAATTTGTCCAGTGCATCAAGACTTAACGTAGCCTTTGGCACTGGTTGGAGGGCCAAGACAGATGACGGTTCACTAAGGTGGCGTCCCCTGCCAAAGCTCGGTCTGGCCTCAAGCTCTACGCCGGGCCCCTCTTCTGGCTGGAACCAACAGAACCTAGGGCCGATGATGGCTAATGGGACCCTGGACAATTAGGCTCGACCTCATAAGCCTTGCGCATTCATTATCATCCGGTTAGCAGCTAGCGGTACTATCCGCGCATGCTAACCGATCTTAAAGTGAATTGAACTGGGACCTCTGTGTACATTATCTACCCTCCCTCTGCCAGGCAACATGGCTCATAGCAGAATTCCCATTTGTCTGCATCCTTCGGAAAAACAAAACAACCCCCTCATCCCACGACGTGCCGTCTGGCGGAGGCCCTAGCGCCACTACGGATCAAACCGCAAAGCTAAAAACAAACAGAGGCGATGCGGTCGTAACTGGAGGTGGACCCACGTTGAGCGAACGGATTGGGAAAACATTAGGAGGGCGTGAAAAACTTGTCGCTGGGGATGTACGCGTAAATCGTCCGTCGCATGTTCCCTTTGTTGGTTTCTTGCGAGACGACAACAACAACACAGCGGCGCTTATCTCCATTACGGACTGGCACCACCGGGAGCTTTCCCAAAGCCATCCATCGCCTTATTAGCAGCGGCTCCCCTTTCCCGTACTGTCTATTCACGCAACGAATCCCCGGATGGACCCGATTCGCCCGTCAATTCTTTTTTCCAGTCTTAGCCCTGACTCACGCAAAAAAAGACCAAAGCTGTTATTTATAAGCCCGTACACAAAAGAGTGGCGGATCATTTCAGTGCCAGTAAGAAGATGAAGATCTTTTCTGCTTGTTTCTCTGGTAGAAAACAAATGAAGGGATAATGCCAATCCGCATATCAAGGAATGGGCGAAACAATATGTAATATATGCAAAGGTTGAGTTTGCTGCCACGGCTTAAGAGATAAACGGGAAATAACGGGAAGTTCCTTTGCTGTGTTCTCAAATGTGGTTGTAGCAGGGAGGGTGAGACGGTTCCTCCTGTTTTTGGGTCCCGTCGTCATCCCGTGTTTGTTTAGCTAGTGTTTATTTGTTTCTCTGTAGTCCTGGGATTAATTATCATAACCATATGCCTGGCTAATACATCTCCCTCCAAGCCAGTAGTGTGGCAGCCTGCTACTTTTCCATTTTAATTACAGCTAACATCGTTAGCCTGATTTTATTTTTCGCATTTTTTTTTTTTTTTTTGCTCGGCTACGAATTTATAATGCAGTCGAGCATCAGAAGAATGCGATAATTATATTCTGTAAAGTCACAAGATGGGAAAGTTTCTGAGTTGGCACAAAGTCTGTGCTGGCATTTTTTTGGCAGGACCAACCGGATAGCTTGATGACATTTTTTTTTTGGGACAAATAAATCAGGTGCAGAGGATTGGAAGAACTGAAGAAACCATCATCTGAGCTATCCCCCCCCCCCTCCTTTCCCCCGCCAGGCTCTCCATTGGATATCGGCCCCCCTACTGCTTTTCCTCTTCAAGGACGAACGTGGCAAAGAGGAAAGGAGTTGACCCAGTCGCCGGGCGACCTCTTAGAAGAGACAAAGTGAGGGGTACAAACAGTAGAAGAAACGTGCGACCCAAATATACATCTCTTTGTACTCTAGTTCAAAGATTCCTGTCCTCTCTCCTAAACATTCAAGGAGAGGAAGAAAAAAAAAAACACAATGAATAAATCATACAGCACCATGTGAGGTTTACTGTACCGTCGTACCGAGAGAGAGAGAGAGAGAGAGAGAGAGAGAGAGAGAGAGAGAGAGAGAGCATCCATAAGACGAAACAAGAGTTGAAAGAGAAAACGCAAAGCGAAGCTCGCTTTGGTCTTTTGATAACGTTCTTATGGAACAGCCTATTTCTTGATTTCTTCTTAAATCCATCATCAGTCGAGCTAATAAGTCCAAGCAAGTGTGGTGCAAGCAACACCATCCCCCCCCCCCTTGTGAGTACTCAAATTACCAGAGCCAAATAATTCAAGGGCTTATTAAGCAACTTTGATTCAAGGTGCCATTTTTTTATTGCTGTAACAGCTCAACTAATATTCCATTTGATAGGAGAGCGCCACCGGAGAATCAGATTTGGTTAAGACGTTGCGAAGTACGACGGAGATAAAACGCACCATTTTTTATTTTTTTTGTAGCGTAGATAAATGTCTTTTAAATTTGGTGCCACGGGGGAAGCGCGTCATTGACAAATGTGCCAAATTTAAATCATATTATAAAAGCTTCAAATAAATAAACAAATAAATAAAGAAAGAAATGAATAACTAAATAAGAATAAATAAATAAAGAAAGAATAGAGCAATAATAATGCATAATAAATAATAATGATAAATAAAATAAATAAACAACAAAATGAATAAATAAATAAATAAATAGATAAATAGATAAATAAATAAATATTGAGTTGTAAGTGGCACAAAATGTCAATGAACAATTCAATTTTTGAATGAGCAGCAATGATTACAAGTTGTGACCGCCATTATTCTTCATGAAGGAGAATATAATAATAATAATAATTAGAAATAATAATAATTTCAAATTTGACATTTTGTGTTCTCATTTGCTTTTCTTACTATATTTGTTTTGCTAATGAGGTCAAAATTATGTCTGCTCTGTATGCAACTATAATGGCGCCATCTTGATTACCGCAACAAAACCAGATTTCCATTCACAGAAGCACGTTTGGATTTGCACCTGTCACAAAGGATGTGAAAAGATTTACCAGGTGCGGTGTTCTTGCACGCTCCCTCGCAGGACATCACACATGAATGTGAGATCCCTGTCGGGAGGTCAATGGAATGCCGCTCAGCATATTTCGCCTCAATCTCAAAGTAGCTGCCATCATCAAGGACCGTGGTGACACAGAACGCCATTGCGCCGTCTATCAAATGCGAAACCTGCTAATGATCCAGTTTTCCTTCAAGTATGCAAACATCAAGTCCGGAGAGATTTGCATGTGTGTGCGCGCTTGACAGAAACATTGCGATCATTTCCCTGAAAAACGCCACGAGACGTTTCTCCAAATGATGGAATCTTTTGATGTTTAAATCAGGAGGAGCTACCGTATCATTGCATGGCCGCACCTTTTTTTTGACTAGATTAGCAGAAAAGTAACGCCACGACTGTGGTCCAGCCTATTCACGAAGGTCGTGAGAGAGAACCGGAGAGGTGTCCGTTAATGAACTACAAGAAGAAGAGGAAGAAGAAGGAGCAATGCAGAAGAAAGAGAAAGCTCAACTTCAGTCAGACAGAGACAGGAACAGGAACGACGTTGGATTGGATTTCCAACCTTGGCCACAATGCAGGGCGGGATCCTGGTTAACAGAAGCCATTTCAAACTTTAAAGTCAACAACGTGAGGTTTCGTAAAGTCCCACGAGAGCCACACCCTTCTTGCAACACACCCAATGATGATCAAATGATCAGGATCGTTTCAGGCTGCTGCAGAGTTGGCTGATGAGCTGATCATTTTGAATCAGGTGTGTAGGATTTGCCAGAGACATAAAAAAAAGTTTTTTTATGATCTCGATACACTGATACTTAACTCATTCACTGCCAACCCGATTAATATCTTTGACGTCTATAACCGTCCATGGCACTGAATGAGTTAAGAACACACAAATGAACATTTTGGTATATTTTTTAAATTTGACGGAAAATAGCTTTCATAAACTATGATTTAGCGATAACGGAAGCCCAGTTAAAATAATAATCACGGAGTGACTGGAAATAATGACAGGTGAAATTTACCGACATGTCCGCCACCGATGATTTCAATCCCACCCGAAAATATCCAAAGAAATATGGCAACCCTCCTCCTCCTCCTCGTCTATTTTTTTTGTTTCATAGCTCGCAGACGATAACAGGACCCCCCACCCCCACCCCCCCACGTCGCCGCCGATGATTTCACCACCTCGCGGGCGAGCACGAGCCCTAAGTGCTACTTTCTTGCCGTCAAAGAGAGGCTGGCGGATAACGCGAGCACTCGACGCTCTTCAGCGCTCTCCCGGGCAGCGATGGCGGCCCCCTTTTGCGAAGCCCTCTACCTGCACTCGGGTTGAGCCACGAGGGCCTACTTCAGCGCCGTTATCAAGGGATGGGAAATACATTGCTTCTCTTGAAAAACTCTGACCTGGCCTTTTAGACCGCCACGCAGTGGGGGGAATTATACTCGCTCAACCTTTTTCCAAAAAGTTCTGCACGCCCGTCACGACCGGTAGAAAGCTGCGGCAGCTCCAACTCGGGTGGAGATCTGCTGCGTTGGAGAGTGTTTAACCTTGGAGTAGGGGTGACTTTCACTCTCGTACTCATGTGGGAGTAGCTTTTGTGTCGTAAATCTAAAGGGCTTGCTTTGCCACTGCCTCTTTTTGAAGATGACCTTGGGCTCAAAATGACTCTCGAAAAACCTGCTCAGTGTTCCGCACGTGAAGGCTGCGCTCTGCAGCTGCTCCGTGTCCAGGCTTGAATGTGAATAATAAAGTCCAAGCATGAAAGGCGAGCGGAAATGAGGCGTTTTCAGAAGCTGCTGGGCAGAGAACTGAAGTTGACCAGCTTGCTGCAAAATATTAACATCCAAGGGCGTGTCACGAGTAGAAAGCACTGTCCCCTCCCTGGCCGGGTCCCCCTTGAAAGGGTCATCTCTTGGTCTCGTCAGACCGTAGAATTTCCAGATTTTCTTTTAGGCTTGTCTTTGTACTCATCAGCAAATTCCAACCTGGCTTTCCAAGAACCCCTTTTCATCTTTTAGTGTTGCTTGTGTAATCGTCCATCAATCCATCAATCCATCAATGCAACGCCATCCATCCATCCGTCTGTCCGTCCGTCCGTCCATCCATCCACCTGTCCGTCCGTCCGTCCATCCATCCACCTGTCCATCCACTCACCCATCTGTCTATCCATCCAATCCATCGACCCATCCATCCACCTGTCCATCCACCCACCCATCTGTCCACCCACCCATCCATCACCTGTCCATTTGACCGTCCATCATCCCCGTCTGTCCATCCGTCTGTCCAACCAATCCATCCACCCAACCGTCCACTCAACCGTCCACCCAATCCACCCGTCCGCCCGCCCAGGCCCGTCCGCCCGCTCCGCCCGCCCGCCCGCCCCGCCCGTCCCGTCCGTCCATCCATCCATCCATCCATCCATCCATCCATCCATCCATCCATCCATCCATCCATCCATCCATCCATCCATCCATCCATGGCTATCCACCCCTCAGTTTTGCAACCAACATTTTGTCCACAACGTTCTCAACTAAGACCCGGCTCGGGTCGGTCTTAACGAGCAATACGCTCAGCTCCCTCAGCAAAGTTAGAATGGGGGCTGAGCCTAAATCCTGTTTCTCAGGCGGAGGGATGCCAGTCAGCCCCCAAATTGGTGGTTTCCCAGCAGCATCCTCACCATTAATCCACGACCACAGACATCCCCCTCATTACCAGCCAAATGACATGCAAATTTCCCCCTAAATAAATGAGTTTTAAGTACTTGACAACCTGTCAGCGCTCGGAATATTGAGACGTGCTGACGGCTAGATAAACAATCAACAATAATCACTCTATGCAAATTTGATATTTCCCGCACAATTACGAGAGGGAAAAAAAGAAGCGGGCGCTATAAATAACCGGACACACAAAGGCATCTGGCATTTGTTCAGCTTCTGAACAGATACGGATGCAAATGAAAAATTCTTTAGGATGTAATTGATTCAAACGCCGCTTCGCCTCCTCAGCCTCCTTTTATTGTTCTTCTTTTCTTCTTCTCCTTTTGGCACTTGTTTTCTTTTGCCGCTGTGCCTTTATCTCGCCGCTTTCAATATCGCCACATAATGGCTGATGTAAATGAGAGAAAGGGAATAAGAGATGGATGTGAATCACCTTCTCCGTCTCCCTCTTGTTTTGTCTTTTCATGCGCTTCAGAGGAGACCCGTGCGCAAAATCATGTGCGCTGCTCAAGTGGATAGGAGATGACTGGAATTGAAGATGGGCTGGTGCTAGCCAAGGGGATTACCTCCGCGTGCTTCAACCTCTCCCAACCACTAGCTCCTCCACAACAGTCGGAGATTAAGACTGACAAGAACACGCCGAGTCATTCCGGGACAAGGGGATCTCTCGTTCTTATCTCCGGGCCTTTCTTTGCTCCGGAAAGCCTCCCTCCCCTCCATCCTCTCATCTTACTATGCGGCTAACATTTATCCTTCTACACTTGGAGGTTAGCCTCCAGGGTGTGTCAGCCTCAAGTATCACCAAAACCAAAGATCAGTTCTCCTTTCTCCGTCTTATCCACAACGAATTTCGGACTTTTGAAATGCTTCTATGCATGGCGTCAATGTTCTCCGCCCATTAATGGTAAAATTGCTGACACAGCGTGAAAACCGACACGTCGAGGTAAACAAGCAAACTCGGAGCTTACATCGGCACACTTTTGGAACGTGGAGGAAATTGACTAGTCCTGTGGCGACTGACATGAATAACATTTAATGGATTTGAATCAAGTGATTCAAATGTCTTTTTGTGCATGGTTTATTCCAAATATTTCAGAAAGCAGAAATTTCAACTCCACCCCGCATCAGACATCGGATTTTCTTTCAACATTCTACGTGATAGGTGTCAAACCTAAGGCCTGGGGGCCAGATACGGATCATTTTATGTGAAGACAATTTTTTTTCTCCATGAATATGTTCATTTTATTTTTTGTTTTCCATCCAACATTTCTAGCATATTAATCCTTTGGCTACACCAAAGCTGGTCCCAGACATTGAGACAGAGGATGAAGGCGAAAAGCGCAGGCGATGATGACGTTTACGAGCGGCGCCGTTATCAATCGCTTGCTGCTCTATTAATTTCATCAAGGCTCCAGTGGGCGCCGACATTAAATGACAAGCCGGTTGAGTCCGATGCCGTCCCCGAGCTTCCAACATGGCTGGCGGCCGCTTTTTGAAATGCAAATCAGGTTTTAACAGTTAACCGAGCCGGCTGGCCAAACTGATCTTTCTGCCTTCAAGTCGGTTGCTCCCTTCTACCCCCCCCCCCCCCCCCCTATCTTGACCCCAGGGGTACTCCAGGTTGAAGAAGCATCTTTAGAAGTGGGTGGAAGATAAAGCCAAAGGTGGAGGAGGATGATCAGGGAGGAAGGGCTTGAGCGCCATTGCTGACACCAGCATATTGTCCCGATGAAGGGGCGGAGGAAAGCTGCCGAGCTCAGCCATGAAGTCATTTCAAGGACAAGAAAATGTGGCAAGGAGGGCAGAGACGGTAGAAGAGGGATGACCGAACATTGGCATCTTCTCATTTTTCGGAAAACAAAGCAGATGAGCACGAATCGGCAAATGTTGCAGTAGCTCAAAAAATTTGCCGGCACAGCACATCAACACTTTTATAGGCTGTGTGTGACAGTGAGAATCAGATTTTTTTTTTGGCCCATCCAGATTGAAACTTTATTAGTCTGAACAGTCAGATTTTTGCGAGACGGATCGAAGCAACATTCAAAAGAACATTTCATATCCAATTTGGACAGAATGCTTCTCAGTCTGACCAAACACACAAATCCCTTTTGACCGACCATGACAATACTCACGCAAGACCCACTCCCAAAATCAAAATGGCCAACTGACTCACTTTTAGCAGTAACCTGAGTTACCTAGCACAGCTGAGATTGAAACAATTGAGAAATTGTGAGAGGCAGAACGAGGAGGCGGTGTTACTTTCGAGTGAAGAAACAGAAGAAGCGAATAAAATGACACAAATATCGGAATGCAGTCAAACAAGACAAATGTTTGACCGAAATGGGCAGATGACACCCGGATGTTATTTTGACTGTAATTGGCAACATATGGGGAGGAAAATGAGCACACAAACCTCATCACAATTTCTAAATACCATTGTTATGTCAACAAAACCATGAACTTTGTATATGGTCTGCAAGTGCGCTGGTCATGTTTAAAATAGTTGAGAGCCCCCGAGTCCCCGCCTCCAAGCCAACCACATCTGATTAGTCCGCGATTGTTCCTCAGATGTTTGCGACTCGTCCATCAAGTGGCGGCTGATTAGTGTACACAAATACCAGGTTAATGCCCCGGCTTGATGGCAAACAAGCAGGATGTGAGCACTGCAATCTGCAGCCGGCGTTGGCAGTGATGTGAGCGCGCTTCCTTCTCCGGCTCCGCCTCCAAAAGTGCCTCTTTTGATTGCGCGTACGCCTCTTCAACAAGGCGGCCCGCGTGTGAGCTCGGAGCCGCTCGCCGCCGCTTCCGCGAATGCTTATTATCATCAGCGGTGGATGGAAAATGGCAGAAATCAGGGCCTTGTCAAGCAATCCCTTGGACATTATTTCTGCTACCAAGTCGGGTTTGTTTTCACTGGCGGTTTTATTTGTTTGTTTTTGTGCAACTTCTGGTCAACGTTTGATTTTGAAATGACACGCATTGGCCTTTTTCCAAGGAAGTGCATCTCGGTGCCTAGCATTTATGCTAAATTGGGGGGGGAAATTCTTTTTTTTGTGTTTGAGGGGTCAGTCGATTCAAGCTGCGATGCCAATTGGATCTCGTCCAGGTTGTACTAAACATGGAATATTCCATTGAAGCATTTTTTTTAGATGCTTTGCCAATCTGTCAAATTGGGAATGGGTCAATGTTTTTTCATGACCAAATATGTCCCTGGACCCGCTTGTTAGCATGGTATCGTAGCATGTTTCCTCCCTCACTAATTTGTCAATGCCCGCCGTGTGTGCATCTTGGAGTTGTTTTGACAAGAACTATGGCTTTGTTTTTTTTTCAAATTCGCTTGCTGAGGCTGGATCTGGAGTTCTTGAGTTGACCCGCTGACACCTCACATAAAATCAGTAAATACTTGAATTTAAATTTTTCTTGTTTCCTGAATGTTTATTTTATGGACTTCAAACGATGGGTTTTTATGGTTGCAATAAATAAGAAAAATAATAAATACATTTTAAAAGAATAAAAAAAAAATCCTTTTGGTGGCCACAATCACAACTGGGGATATTATTTTTGTCATTAGGTGGGAAGCCCGTCTGTTTTCAGGACATAGCAAACAAGCTAGTTGAACTCTCCCTGCGGCGCAGTGCCCATAATCCAACCCACATTTCTCTCCATTCTCTTCTTCTGAACCCAGGGAGAGGATGAAAGATTTAGACTTTCACCTCTACTCTGTGAAGTCTCAACTCACACACACATACACACTCGCCAGCCAACCTCTATGTTGCTCTCCTGCTACGAACCACCTTTGCTCCCCATCTCTGTTTGTCTCTCGTTATCCTTCACCCCGCGACTCAGAACATAGAAAAGATCTTGTGATGATTATTTCACAAGCACGCTGATATCATCAATGTGGATTTCTCGCCTCTTCTCGTTGAGGAGGAGGTTTTACAAAGCATATTACAAAGAATCTGGAGCTTCTTTACCTTGACTGATTATTTGAAGCCTTTCCGTGCCGATCGGCGCAATATGGCGCCAGGCATCGGCACGGAATCAGAACATAAGCCTTAGTCCCAGGAAATACGAATATATTTCTATACAGACTCAACTATTTTACTTTTCCTTACTGTTCATTGTAGATATTTGTTGAAGTAGAATTACACTCGTAAAAGAATATTCGGAATCGAACCCAGAACCTCTGCACTGCAGCTCTGAACAGAAGAATCAACAGCCCAGTGGAGGTGGACTACCCAATACTATAACAATAACATGATGACATCACATTCTGATGCGGGGCTTCTTTATATTCCATTTCAAAACCAAGTAAACATTACATCTAATATACATACATTTTTTTCTGGTTATTAAAAAAATAAATCAATACGCCAACACACTTGTGTATTCTCAACTCAGACGCTATAGCAACCTATGGCAGCCTACTAAGTGTGTCCATCTGCTAATGAGCCATACGGGCCGGCGTCGTGTGCAGAGAGTCAGCGAGAAGCAGAAATGAAGACAGAAAGTGAGTCAGACAGTAAGGCAGAGAGAAGTTGAGACATGATGTTTTTCCTTACCTCCTCCATAATCAGACTCGTCTCCCAACCAAACACCACACGGCAATTAGACCTGACAATACGCTGACTCCCACAATCCCACCAGGATTACATGTTCAAACAAAGTCAGGGGGGGTGGGAAGGAGGGGGAGGAAGTCAATGCCTGAAAAATGGCACAACTTAAAAAAGTAGAAAAAAAAAACAGCTCTGGCTTGTCGTAAAGAGTGTGAAGATTGAGAGGTTGGAGATAGTGGCATCTTGCCTGGGCAGATGTTGGGTGGGAACATGGCGGCGCCAAGCGTGTGGGGTGCACAGAAGCAGTCAAGGATTCCCAACGGACACCTTTGGGTTAGCGCGCAACGGTCGCGCGTCAAGATGGCACGCGTAAGCGCTGAGCTAATTGGGATAATTACTTTGTCGTTATTGCATTTTAATGGGAATACTGAATGTGAGGAAAATACTGCATGTATTTCTGCAAACGTGGGACCAAACAAGTCATTTCCAAAATGTTTTAGCAATTAGCATATGCTGTGTACTAAAATGACCATGTAGCGACGAAAATTATTTTTATTGCCGCTTCTTGCTTTTGTATCTGGCAGGACAGCCTACAAATATACTTTTGGTGCACAAGGGTGTGTAGACTTTTTCTACCCTCAATATTTTATTTTTTCTATACTATATTTTTATTTTATTTTTATAACCTCTATATTTTATACCCTTCTACAAATGTACTTTTGGTGTACAAGGGTGTGTAGACTTTTTATAACCTCTATACTTTCTTTTTTTATACCTAGATTTTATTTTGTTATTTATTTATTTTTATTTTATAGCCTCTACAAATGTACTTTTGGTGTACAAGAGTGTGTACCCTCTCTCCATATTTTTTCTATACCTATATTTTAATTCCCTCTATATTTTATACCCTTCTGCAAATGTACTTTTGATGTACAAGGGTGTGTAGACTTTTTATATCTAAAAATGACGGTCAATGGGTGAGCCTGCCACTGATTTATTCATATTTTACACCATTTAAAGAAAAACAAAATTACTATAACATCGAAACAGAAGCGCATACTTTCCATCCGCTTATCAAAAGCAGCGTGTGCGATGCTTGGATTAGCACGCGAGGAGCGCCAAGCGAGTGTCCGGCAGATGACAGAGGAGCTCAAACTGACTTTCCTTTTCTCTCTTGAAGGAACCACATCAATAAACAACTCTGTGGAGCAATAATTCCAGATGAATCATTCCCTCACAGAGCCACTTGCTGCATTCAAAAGCGTCCGTGACCTTCAGCGTTGCCTTTTTCTACATCTTACAGGGCTAGAAAATAAAAGCTTATTAGCTGCAAACATGGCTGATGTGTTTGTTTGACGGCGATGCACTAATGAGGCGTCGCAGGGATGCGGACAGCCGAAGACTACGCTTGCTTTTGCCCCTCCAACCCGTCTCGGTACACCAAAGGAGCCAAAACACAATGATAATATAAATAAAAGAGATGAAACGCAATCTCGATTTACCATATCAAAGGATGCGGCTGTCTTTTGGTGTGTTGATGGGTGACACAGTGAAGTGGACTTCAGTAGATGTGTGACGGACAATTCGGCTGCGAGAATAAACGGGGGAAAATAGCAGTGGTGCTGCAAACGGCAGAGAAACGCAAAGTGTGGCCCTTTTACAATAACGTACGGTCCCTTTTTGAACTTGATCCAAAGACTAAGTCCTTATTGAGGGGTGTCAAAGTAATTTTGTCACGGGCCGCATCGTAGTCATAAATTCCCTCGGAGGGTCATTATGACTGTCAACACCTTATATTATATATAAAATAGGCTAATCAACAAAATGATGACTAACTAGTTTGAAATAAGAGACGAGTAAAAACTGTTCAAATATTTTAAAAAGATGAATGCTAATAAAAAAAATGCTAACAGTTTTCAATTATAATTTTAATATTGACACATGAAGTCAATGCAAAATTTGTCTTCACCGGCCACATAAAATGATACGCAGGGCCGTATCTGGCCCCCGAGCCTCGAGTTTGACATCGATGCCTAATCTGGTCCACTTGCACATATATTATATACAAAATAGGCTAATCAACAAAATGATGAATAACTAGTTTGAAATCAGAGACGAGTAAAAACTGTTCAAATAGTTTAAAAAGATGAATGCTAATAAAAAAATGCTAGCAGTTTTCAATTATAATTTAGTATTGACACATGAAGTCAATGCAAAACTTGTCTTCATGCAGGGCCGTATCTGGCCCCCAAGCCTCGAGTTTGACAGCATTGCCTAATCTGGTCCACTTGCACATAATATTTCGACACAAAAGTACAATAACACTGATGATTCTGTCTGTGCTGTGCCTGCTCTCACAAATGAATCTTCGAGCCATAAGAACAATGATTCCATTGAAAACAAACTCAACAAAATGTCTTCGATGAGTGGAGATGTCACAACGCTTCTGCCATCACCATCCATCAAACTGCAGCATAGCAACTCCAACTTGTTAAGCTACCATTTGTCACTTGCTCCTGGAGTGGCTGCGCGACTCTAGCGCTAATTGCTACTGGTGCTAAATTTAGTCAGGAGATACGAACGGTTTTGATCACAAGCGCTGTGTCAAAAAAAAAAGAAAAAAAAAAGTGCGCTCAGCCTCGCAGGCAAGTTTACCCGCCTCTCCCCCATCATCCCGTCGCTGGGGAATAGGTGAACTATTCCATATGTCAGCCTTGTCAATCAGCGGTAGAAATATGGGAAGTGCTCCCTCTCTCTCTCTTCCTCTCCTGGATTGTGGATGGATGACGCCCGCCTCTACCGGCGCATGTTTATTTATTTCCGTGTCATCGTGGGTGGTTGGCAACCTCAAGACAGCGACGGAATATTAATCAAAACAGTTGGGAATCTTAATTGTAATATTAATCAATCATTGCAAATAAGTCACTTGATACTTGCCACCATTAGATACAGAAGAGGCCCAGCGTGGTAGAAATAAATATGAATATAAAGTAAAAAAGTCGTACATGAGCAGCAAACTAAGCATATTCGACTTTGTTGATGACTGCATGTTGAAATTCGTGCATAATTTACAGCTCAATTAAGAAAAACCAAACATATGAACAAAATCCCAATCAGCAGCAAAATATAATTTGTTCCTCCCGTGACCTTTACAGTGATTTTAAAAAATTAACCCGTTCACTACCATTGACGGCTATAGACGTCAAAGATCCATTTGGCTGGCATTGAATGAGGTGATATAATGAAAAAAACTTGCTTGGAAGTCATCCAAATTGTTATTTGTTGATACACTGTAGGTCAGTTTAAAAGGTAATTGAGCTGGATGAAAAGCTGATGACATCATGTTTGTTGTCTCTTTACATGCCAAGACAACCCAAGAAGCACTCAATGAGTCACCTTGAGGTCCGACCTTCAGCGACGTCGGTCTGGCAGCCACCCATAGCGCCATCAAGCCGTCAATCTCCAACTTGAGCCCTTTGCCAGCCGTCAAGGTCGCCGACGCGCCGACTTGACTCTGGTCGAAAACTCCTTTTTGTGTTCAAGCAGTCATCGATAAATAACTCCAACCGGATGCTCTTATTTTAATTAATACATCCCGTTTTTTGCAAAATGGAGAATGGTCAAATAAAGGTCCTTGCAGGGAGATTGATACTTCTGGAAAGGACACAAATCAAGCTAAAAGCATCGTCCAAACGGGACGCCACAGCCAAGGTTGTAAGGCTTAGATTGTCGTCCCAACTTGTTTTTATCTACATGTTGATTTATTTGAAAGTAACAAATGTTTGGCAGAAATAATTCTTCAATGTTGATGGAGAGAGAAAACGGTAAACCCGCGTTAACCTCGCTGCCCCTCAACTTGTACCATTCGCTCGACTTCTTCGACCCTTTCGAGGGGTTAAAGGGGAAGATGCAAACATTTCCTTAGTTTGAACTGGAATTTTATTCCGGCATCCCATTTTTAACTGTCTCAAAAACACTATTTATCAAATATTAATAAAAAAAAAAAAAAAATGGACGTATTTGGTGTGACAACGGCTGACGTTTGTTTGTTGACATGTTGCTGTATTGGTTCTGTCAGATGCTGATATTAGTTAAAAGGATGTGTATTAAAAGATTAGCATTTTTTTTTTTTTAGGATGAATTGAATAAATAGTCCTTTTAAAGAATAATCAACAAAAAAGAGCGTGCTATTTTGCTTTTTTTTTTTTTTTAAAAGAACAGATAAAGTTAAATTTTCAAAGTGTTGTTTTGGTCTCATTTTGAAGTAAATCAGGCGACGGTTCATTTGCACCTAATTACATTTCAAGACGCTGAATCCAATGGTGCTTTTTTGCTCGCTATCCACTCCTCTCACATCTTTTTTTTTTTGATGGCCTGGAGCTGTTAAAAATATATTTGTTCAAACAAAATAACACCTTTTGAAAGCTAACAAAAGCTCCGATAACGCACATCTGTACAACAGACTGTCCATGCGCGAGGTGTGAAACCATGTCTGGTATTAAAAGAATAACAAAGAAGTGGATGCAACATGTTTTGGAAGCACATTTCTGGACAGCCTCTCTGGTCCACCTGCCCAAAAAGGCTCATCAACTTCTCTTCTTGTCTACCTTCAGGTCACAGCACCAAGAATTTCTTGATCTTTATTGGTTCCAGAAGATGCTATGCTATGTGTTCGGAGCTTTCTAATGACGTGACCAAGCTATCTTCAGCAGATTAATAAGATCTCCTCCAAGGCGTTCCAAATGACTTCCCATGGTCTCAGTGAGCTTCTCCGAAAACCCAATTTTTTTTGTCTTAGCAGCTATTTAAGATGTAACACTTGGCCTGACCCAACAGGACTCACTTGGTGGATCCATCTGACCATCTTAAACTCACTTAAATGGGATGAGAGACAGAAAATGGTCGGATTTATTCCAACATTTCATTATTTTGCAAATTACCATCACCAGATTAACTCATTCGCTACCAATGACGCATATAGACGTCACTCACTGGCAGCCTAGATAAAATAAGACACGGGTGTCAAACTCAAGGCCCGGGGGCTAGATACGGCCCGCCATATCATTTTATGTGGCCCGCGAAGACAGATTGTGCATCAAATTCGTGTGTCATTACCAGACTTGCAAATTGTCACTTTTAATAATATATATATATATATATTTTATATTTGACCAGTTTTTCCTCGTCTGATTTGAAAACGAGTTTGTTCTGTAGCTTTTACTGTCTCTAATATGAGGTGCTCATACATCTATTTGGGTCGACAGTCATAATGGCCCTCCGAAAGAAGCTATGACGACAATGCGGCCCGCGAAAAACACGAGTTTGACATCCCTGAAATAAGAGAAGTTCAATAACTGGCGTGCAATGATATTGCATTGCGCATAATTCTTTTTCAGTCCAAAATACCGCAGACATGTTTGCAATGATTATTTGTCCTCGTCTGAGCTAATCTGTCTTTTCTCCGTGCTAAAACTGCGACCAGTGAATCACAGCAATCCTCTCCGCATTAGAGAGATGATTCCCCTCTTTAAAATATAATAAAAGATTGTATTGCACAATTGATCTGCTCCTAATGTGAGTCCGGAGCAATTCCACGCCACTCCAGATCCAATTAGCATTACATGTGAGAAACATATTAATTCATCATTTAATTACATACCATTACTAAGTCATTGTGATGCCAGTGGATTACCTGCTGCAGAGTGTAACTAATTGCTAGACACACTCGCTACAAGTTAATCAGGAGTTTTCCTCTGAGGAGTCCCTGCGCTATAATTTAATAAACGCAATGGTTATATTGCGCTACATGACAACGCACACACACACACACACCTTCTCGCCAGGTGGTATTGTGAGCGAATGGCAGTCTCTGCTTTTTATAGACTCTCACTATGGTTAAGCTGTCCCTGGGTTGCGCTCAGCCATTGTAATCGGCACACAATGGCCGCACAGTTAATGTCGGCAGTGATGAATCAGAGGCCACATTTTTGCTGGGAGCAATTTTGGCTTCAATGCAGAAGCTAAGGTTTGCTTCCTTAAGACAATGGAGATGACTGCAAAAATTCCCCTAGAAATTTTAAGAAAAAAAACTTACTTAAAATATGTTAAAATAAGGAAAAAATATACCGTATTTTCCGGACTATAAGGCGCAGCTAAAAACCTAAAAATTTCTCAAAAGCCTTATATACGGACCAAATTCCTAAATTTAAACTGGCCCAAAGCATTGTGTCATGAAATCAATCATAAGTGGCCCGCTGAAGACTATGAATCATGAATCAAAAAGACTATGGATCATTATTTTGTGGTTATAAAGTAATTTGTTGCGTCTGAAGTTGAAATAAAAAAGATAAAATCCAGTGATACTAGTTATGATGTCGGCCGGGATCACGTGCAACCAGCACTTCCTGTCCGAGGATGTACCTAATCACTCTTTCGGGCACTTTTTTGGAAATGAAGAAGCTCAGAATCGGCGTGAGGCGGCGCTCCATAAAGATGAAGTGGACGAATCAGCCTCTCGGGCCAGCGCTAATTATCAGAGGCGGCGTCTGTTAAATATCAGATAGCAGGCGCTACGTTGAGGGACGTGACGCTTTGCACTCTCATCTGTCACTGTAAATGTCATCACTTTCCTTTTCTGTTAGCGGTCACGACGAGACCCGCTTTATCTCCGGGCCGTTCCCCAGGTGCTCGCCCATCTCGGATTTCCACCGCTCGCCGCCGTATCCGCTGTGAACATATGGCGCGCGCCAAGGCCGGCCGGCATGAAGGTATTTTCAGTTTCAATCTTACATTTTCCCAAGGGGGGGGGCGAGCGCCTCTGCAGCTGGTTTCACTGAGAAAATTGTACGGAATTGCCTCATTCCAGGGCAGATTAGCGAATGCATACAATCCCGGGCTAAGTGCTATTGTGCGCCACAATTTGGCCATTATACTTTGTCTTTTGGATTCAAAGAGCCCCCCCCTACCCAATTAAAGTAATACAGCCCTTCCAGTACCTGCTGCCAATTAAATCTGGGCGGCATTACCTGCCTTGATGGAGCCGGCCATGGCTCCTCAACACTCTCCTGCATTCATTAGTTCTATTCAATGTGACAGAGCTGATGACAATGATTCAACTGGAAACTCCCCCCCCACTCCCCTCCTTGCCCCCTAAACACCCTTCCGCAACCACCCACCCACCCTCGCCTGGCCAGGCCCTCTTCTTTTTGTGTCCGCCTCTTTTTCTCTGTCACTCCACTCAAGGCTCCAAATGCCCGGCCGCTCAACCCAAGAGGACTCAGAATTGGCCGGGGAATACAGTTTTTGAAGGGAGACCCCCCCCCCACCTCCCCATCCTGTTTCTTCTTTCTTCTCCATCTTCTGGTCTGCCCCTGGTTTTGTCTCCCAGGTACCTCCATTTTTTTTTTTTTTCCATCCTTTCTCCAGCTTATTGTGCCTTTTTCAAATAGCGCGTTACTTGCCTGGCACCGTTCTGAAACGGTCACAGTGCCAAAAAAGAAAGAGCCTGTCCAGACCACTGACTCGATTGACAATTTGAGCGAAGGGGAAGGGAGGGGAGGGGGGGGGTGAGCGGAATCCACAAAAGCTAGCACTCGGGTTGCTGCCGTCACTATGAAAAGTCTGTTGCACAAGCACCAGGTGTTAATGGCCTTTCAGAAAAGCTCTGACACATCCCGCGGCTCAAGAATAAAATAAGAAAAAAAAAAGTACAATTCACAGTGCCAAATTTCATTTTCATTCATCGTTCTACCGGGCTTCACGTGGCCTGTAAAAAATCTTCTATTCTCAACCGGTACACGGAGTACTAATGACTTTTTTTTTTGGCAGTATGTGTTAATGGAATCTGGAAAAGGTAAATCTGATGCATGAGAAAATCTGATGCATTGTTTCTTTGTTTTTGTTTTTGCATTTCAAAGTGAGTAAATAAAAAGATATTGTCGGATGAGAGGAAATGTAACATTTCAAACACTGAACAAATGATGTTTGCAATGCTTATGCACATGTAAAACAGATTCCTATGGATGTTGACTATCCGACAAGAAACGAGACCATCACACAGTGGATGGTGGAAGAAGGGAGGGAGGGGGAGGGAGGAAGGGGAGGGGGTGGCACTCATAAGCAAATCTGAAGTTCTCAGGACAACCCATGACAGAAATTCTCTTAATGAGTTACTCATAAATTGTAATTCAGTTGGAAAAATTAAAAAAAAAAAAATTGTGCACACATTTTGAAACATTTCCATGATGAAGAGAAAATTTTGGATTTACAAAATTAGCTCTACATTCAGTTCATAAAAACAGTGTTTCCAAACAATTACTTAGAAAAAAAATACAAATTATTGACAATAAACATGCTAAATGAAATTTTTATTTACAATACTTTGTATTTGCATCATTAAGTATCTTTTTATTTTCTTATGAACACGGTTACTGTTAACGTTAAGTGTATAATGTCAAAAAAGGCTCTCCATTATATATATTTATATACATATATATATATATATATATATATATATATATATATATATATATATATATATATATAAATAAATACAAATAAATAAATAAATAATTGGGATTAAATGATACTGTACTTGAATGCTGGTCATGATGGCTAAAAATGTGAGAACCACTGGCCTACAACCGTAGGATTAAGCGGACAGGGTTTAAAAAAAAAAAAAAAAAAAGCCAGAAAGCAAGAAATACTACACGAGTGTAGAGACACGCGCATGCTTGTAAACTCGTAGTACGGCTGGTCCATCGGAGAAAGGAAGCAGGATAGGAAAAGGAGATAAGAAAGGCTGGCTAAATCTAGACCACATGCTTGTACGAGCAAAGTGGCTGGAGGCTACTTTGGGTCATGGCGGCTTTATGAAACCCAAACTGGGATATGAAAGCCAAGACACTGTTTCCTCTCTAATCATATTGAATATCTCAGTGAGGAAAAGTTTTATCATCTTCATTCAACAAACCACAAGACGCAAAAACACAAACAACCTTCAAACAACTGGACAAACGTTTGTCGATTGTGTGCTGAAGTCGGACTACCTGTTGCGGAAACTAAGACTTAATTCATAAATATCAATAAATACATTAAAATAGATTATATGAATTATATTTGTGTTATAAAACCCAGGCAAATGAATAAAACTAAATAATATAACTAAATAAACACAAATAAATCAATAAATCAATCAATACAAATAAAAAATCAGTTGCATCCCTGCTTAAAAAAACAAACAAAAAAAAAAAGTAGAAACTCCACAAGGACCGATAAACTCAAATTAAAAATCCGGAACCTCAAAAGTGTAAAGCAGCTGTGCTCAGCACAAATTCCTGCAATGTAGTATACTAATTCTTTAAACATCACTTTCCTCCGGTAGATGCTGTTGGACTCGAAATCGAACGGATTGTTTAGGCACGGTGAATTGCGCTGGTAAGCGAAGCTTTCCACCTGGTTAGCCGCAGCGATTCCGGCCGGGCCTTCTCACCACATTAGCGAGCAGCTGAAATTTGCATCGACACAGACCGCAGACAGCTTTTAATTAATTTTACACCGACAGCGGGGCGGCGACCTCGCGAAAAAGGCCGAGACACACCCGACTAATCATCCTGAACCCGGTGACATCACTCCCCGGATCTGCCGGGCCACTCCAAACGGGCTCAGTCTGGATAGTTTATTGTGGACACAAAGCGGCAATTTTTCACTATAAGCAAATGCTAACCTGGGAGCGTTGCCCCCGGCAGAATTAATTGGCCCTCTCTCTGTCTGTGAAGTGTCTGGCCTTGTTCAAAAAGACAGGCTGCCCCAGAGACCCTCAACACGCTCTGCCGCAAAGCTGCGCTCCTATTGGCTGATTGATAGCCATGGAAACCCCTTCTCTCTCTAGCTTGCGCTTGACACACACACACTCGCTGCTGCTTCTGTCATTTGAATACGGCAACTACGCAAATCCAGAAAGGTAAACTAAATCGTCACCGGTGTTGCTATCGACCTTTGACCCCCGTCCGATGGGTGTGGCTACAAGGTCAGAGTTGTTCTACGAGCCACCGGAGGCTCCGTTTCATCTCGTTCTCTTTTATCGGCCCCTCTTCCGTTCATCTGAGCGAGAACAGCTCTATCTCGCCCGTCCATCCGTGGTATCTCCTTTCCCCGACTCCTGTACTTGGGGGAATAATTAATCGGGCTAACAGGTAAGAGATACCGAGATGTGGCACAAAACAGCTTTCAGAGCTCTGTGGGGTTTCACTGGTGAAATGGATCTGCGGGGGCCCTTTTCACCAGTGGGAGGGGGGGGGCGGGCTTGAGCAGATTGGACTTGACAGAGCCTCTCTTCCTAATCGCCCCCCCCCTACTTGGCAAATCTTTGGTTTGTCCCATTTGACACAAAATGAGTCTAATGCATGCAGCGGCAACAATGTTCCCTTCCGCGATTACTTTTTTTTTTTATATTCAATTACTTTTTTTAACAGCATCTCACATGAAATCTACTAGTGGTTGTTGTCCTGACAAAAGGCTTTTGAAGAAAAAAATAAAATAAAATCCCTGGATGTGACAGCAGCGGCGTGTTTCTGACGGATTCCTGCAGGAGCCTTCAACTGCTTCCTGCGCCTGTCAGCTGATTGTCACGTCGCTACCGAGAAACTGAAACTTACATAAAGTCAAACATAAATTGCCTGTTTGCACAAATGAAAGATTCGGTGTAAATGCAACTCAACGTCAGTGCCGTCGTTTTTTTTTTTTTCTTTCAAAATGAACATCAATTACATTACAAAAGGGCACAAAGAAAGCGCCGTCCATTCCGACAATGCAGACCCCCATCGAGACTTAATCATTATTCAAATTGCTGAAGAAATGTCTTGATTGTGTCAAAAAGAAGGAATTGTCCAGTCGAGAAAAACAATTTCTTCGACAGGGAAATAATCGTATCCAAAAACGGGGAAGAAAAGGATGAGAAAATCCCATCCAAATGTTTTTGATCTCATTCTGAATCTAACAATGTTTAGATTAAAAATAAACATGGTAGACCATTAGTAATCATTAATGTTGTTAATTAATCCTTGCCAACATTATAACTTAAGTTGCAATATAATGAAAAAAAAAAAACAGGTGTATTAAAGTTACCACCTTGTCGGAGGTCAAATTCGAACATTTAGGCTATCGCAATGGGAATGAACATTTTACAAAACAGAATCCACGGTCCTTGGGTTAATGGAACTGCAGCTTTTAACATTGTAACCAACAAGAACCTGCACAGCTGGATGCCAAACATCTACGGCCACCCTCGGGGGGGGGGGGGCCGACCCAGCGAAGAACGTCAGAGCAGAACTGTAGCTTCCGGACCCCAGCCCACTTTTACCAAAAACCTCAACGCTGGCCTGCAACTGGCTCTGGTGCACTTTTCCTTTTGTCTTACCTCCCCCTGCTGGCGGACTCACTTTCTCCTCCCTTTCCTCAAGACTGTCAGCTCAACAGACGAAGAAGAAGAAAAAAAAAAGAAAAGAAAAGATTTGCATGCATCAAGTTTATCAATATGAACAATTCATGAATTCTTATCAATCAGTCACAAAATGTTTCTTTTTCTGGTTCATAATGAAACGTGTAACAAAACCAGTTCCAGGTGGTCCACAGCATGCTCTTCTTTATGCTCCACCTGAATTGGATACAGGGGTCTCACCTCCCGCTGCCATCCGGGTTATCACAAGTAAAGCTATAGGCCTGAGAGTGCGGACCACCGCAGGTCAATGTGGGAGAAGGCCAACCGAGTGTGTGTGTGTGTGTGGGGGGGGGGGGGGGGGGCACATCTGCAGTCCAGAGCGCACGCGGCTCAAAGACTGGAAGAGAAAAGCAAAAGGGGGTTGCAGGGGTCAGTGGCAAGTGGCACACACGAGAGGGGGGGGGGGGTGAAGTGGGCTGTAACAAGTGCTATAGAGAGGCCAGGGATTGTGTTTTTCCCATGGTCCACTACCCCGTTTCCCTCCACCCCTCCCCAAGTGTCCCTTGGTGACCCCCACCCAACTCTCTCTTTTTCGCGGCCCTGTCAAGAAAGGACAGAGGCCGGCTCAGTTTCACTGCGCAGGGCTGCTGTGTTTTCAATGAGTTGATACAGATGAAGAAATTCAACACAATGGGTGGATTACCCCGGACCCCTCGCCCCTACCCCCCCTCCCTCCCTCACCCCAATCAAACCTCAGCCGTCATAACCCCGCCCGTGGGCTTCACTTTTTCCACAAAGCCACTCGAGCGGCTTGCTCGGAAATAAAAGACTCAACTTTGGTCATTTTATTTTTGACAGATGCTCCGACGACAGCAGAGTCAACACGAGATTCGTAACCCCATTACTCATTCACTGCCAAAGACGTGTATATACGTTGTGTGTCCGCCGAACGCTTGATGCCAAAGATGTATATATGTACACGTTTATTATTAATATTTTATTATTTATTTCAATATACAGCCCACCATCACCTTCTCCGGCAGCGTCCTTAGCTGTCCAAGCTAATGGCTAATGGTTGCTAATATAAACTGCGCCTGATAAATTACACAAGAGCCAGCCAGAGTGGACAAAGGATTGGCCGAGCACTCTCGTCCAGATTAATGAGCAACACGCCCCTTTAGCCAAAGCAAAAACAAATCTCATTGCAAATTCTGAAAAAAAATACCCGCGACACGATTTGTCACCGCCCACATCCATCCGACTTAACTTGTGTAAACTTTCCAGCTTGACACCAGCATTCAAGTTCAGCAAGACAAAAAAAATGCATTCAGCCTGAGCAATTTCCAAAGGCCTAACTATTAATCATGTACAGCAATTAAATTAGGCCGGGTCACACTACAGAAAATAATCAGATTTTAATTGCACGGGGCGAGGCTCTAATTTGACTATCTCTGGATCACTTGCCGGGTTTACGGAAGACTTTGGGGCATCCAAGTGAAACAAGCAACAAGGCAGATTTATGTATTTGTCTATTTAGATTTATTTCTATTTACTTCTATCTATTTATATATTTGTATGTTTTTAATTTATATTTTTATCTATGTACGTATTTAATAATAATGTATGTGAAAATGAAGCAGACCAAAAGTCTCCAATATGCACCTGCATGTTGCAATGTGACGCGTGGACTGGGTTGCTGGGTCACTCCCCCCCCCGGCTACTACAGCCCCCCCCCCCCCCCCCCCCCAGTCCGACCACTAATACAAGCAAAGTAAATGTTAGTGGAAGAACCAACAACAACACTAAAAAATAGTAAGAATAGTAAAATGGTTCCGGGACAATAAGAATGTTTACTTGTTGAATCTCCTATCAGTTGAGGTTTATCTCCCACTGTAGCACCGCCCCCCTCCCCTCGCTCCTCCCCCCCTCCCCTCCCGTTATCTATGCAGCAGGTAGCAGGCTTTGCATCAGGGCTGCGCCAAGCTGATTACAGCAGTGATAGATGGGAGGGTGGATGACCTTAACTTGCGACTAAACACAAGGTTGGACATTTGTCTCCTGGCTGCATTTGCATGCTTTCCGCCCGCTCGTGGCAATTTGTCACCATGCCGGCTGTTGCCATTGAGAAGACGTGGAATTTAAAAGCTAGGCTGGGGAGAGTTTAGAACCCCAAGCAGGTTATGATGAAGCACTTTCACCCAAATGAATGTGCAGAAACTCAAATAGTGTGATTAATTAAAGCCACACCGGTGCCGGGATTCATCTTTGTAGCAATCTGCCATGCTGTGAAACTTTTGTTTGCAGACAAGTTTTTGCTTTCTTTAAAAAAAAAAAAGGGGGGCACATTGAGACAAGAAGCTGATGAACGGCCTGTCACGCTGTTTAGTCATCAGTGAATCATTCACAGTCTTTTAGTAATTCAGGGGGTTCATCTTAACGAATGACTGCAGGTTGACTCAGCCTAAATGTTGAATGAGCACCCCCCCCCCCCCCCCCCAAAACCAGACAGCCGCCTCGGCTACCGTGACATCAATCTTGCTAGTGTTGATTTCATCCATCAAGGGAGAAGTAGCTCAAGTATTAGTTTTTTTGCAAATACCGTATTTTCCGCCCTATAAGGCGCACCTAAAAACCTAAAATTTTCTCAAAAACCAACAGTGCGCCTTATAGTCCGGTGCGCCTTATATATGGACCAAATTCCTAAATTTAAACTGGCCCAAAGCATTGTGTCATGAAATCAATCATAAGTGGCCCGCTGAAGACTATGAATCATGACTCAAAAAGACTATGGATCATTATTTTATGATTATAAAGTAATTTGTTCCGTCTGAAGTTGAAATAAAAAAGATAAAATGGAGAATGATTAAAAATCTGACATGATGCATTAATGGTGCGCCTTATAGTCCGGTGCGCCTTATATAAGGATAAAGTTTTAAAATGGGCCATTCATTGAAGGTGCGCCTTATAGTCCGGTGCGCCTTATAGGCCGGAAAATACGGTATTATATTTTTGTCTCTTTCAGCCTTTGTGAGCAACTTTACTCCCAACGTCCAATCAGCTCGCAGCACGAAAGCTACTCGCTAACCGCCAATCCCCGCTCCTCACACCCCGAAATGTCGCGCGCTAGCAAACCCGTACGAGGAGGCCCCCGCCAGACGCTCGTAGCTCCCTAACGAGGTCGCTAATTAACTCTCCCACTTGCGCTGGTTGCTTTTAATCCGAGGTGCACATTGCTTTTTTTTTTTTTTTTTGACAGGAGGGGGGAAAATTGCCGGGCAATTAAATCATCTGAAGATGAACACTCCTGCAGCAGCTATTAGCGGCTAAATGTTACATTCATTTTCACGAGTGAGATGACGTGACGGATGGAACGCGTGCGACGCTTCCGAGGAGCTCGGTTGCCAACATTCGTACAGCGCTCGTCCGAGCCGCCGCCCGCGGTCTCAATGCAGCCCACCGGCCTCCTCTCCAACTGATTTTTGTCTCCTATTTTGTTAACCTCGGTGGCAATTAACCCCACACTGCGAGCCAGCCGCACACGGGCCAAGAGAAGCGGCGGACGGCGCGAGCGCCGGGCCCAGTGTGAATCGCCGCTTTGTGTCATCCCTTCCCAAAAAAGAAAAGAGCGGCAAGGCAGAAGAATGAGAGGGACTGAGAGTTCTTGGCACCCCTGCGGGTGATGACAGCAGTGGAGCTTGTGTCTATGTGTGTGCCATTGGGAGTGAGCGGGTGAGGGAGGGGGCGAGGTGAGGGGGGTTCAATGTGATAGGTTCTTTTGTTAAAAGGGGATAGGAGGTGTGATGGCGTGAGTTGCCACAAACAATACTGAGGGGGTCATTAACCCACTACACCCTGCCTCCATACGCATTGGGTGGATTAGATGGCTCAGGCTACATCTTTCAGATGCACACACACGTGATATGCGTATGTGTGTGTGTGTGTGGGGGGGGGGGGGGTTGAGCCACTGCTGTTGAGCCACATCGGACCACGCACTTCCTAACCAGATGAATGAAATGCTATTTCATAGAAAGGGATGTAAGGTTTCTTTGAAAATCGATTCAAAATCGTGCTTCAATTCGGCATCGATGAAAAATTGAATGAATAAAAAATGGATAAACGACAAAAATCAAGTCGAACGGTAAAAGTTATAAAATGCAGATGTTAAAATAAAATCTTCTGGCTATAAAATGATCGTTTATTTTGTTCCTTTTTTTTTTTTTAATTGACTCAGAATCAAGAATTGAAAATCAAAAATCAAATCGATTGGGTGCTTGAGTGAATCGTTACGGTTTGCGAACTGAAAATCAAACCGGGTCTGGAGTGAATCGTTACATCCTGAGTACATTACATATTCTTAAAATGGTTTATTTTTACTATTACACCTTTCAATGAAATGTCCACTATTTTTCTTTTTTCAGAACTAGATTCATGATTTCAGAACCCGGTTTAGTGCAGCCAGTTGCCCACGACTATTCTCGACCGGCATTCTTGGTCAAATTTCATTTCATAGAATCTATACTGTGACATGTCAGTGTGCAGAGAGAAATTGGAGGAGTGTAATATGTATAAAATAGAAGGATTTCCTTAATTCCCAAACCCACAAAATCTCCAAACCAACCCCTCACCCCTTCTCCCAGTCCCACCCTGCATCACCCTTTGTAGTGACATCATTAGAGCGTGATTTTTCTTTTATTTTTTTTTTTAGAACCTTCCGGTTTGGTTTGTGGATGGTGATTGCGGTGCTTCCTGGTCTCGGCCATTGAGAGCAGATGTGAGTGGCATCGGAAGGCCTGCAGAGACTGGCGGGTTGTGTGGAAGGGGGTGGGGGGGTCTTTTTTTAATAGATCATCATTTGGAAGGGATTCGGACCTTCCAGCTGCTCCCAGTCATCACTGATATCAAGCTGTTCCAAATAACGTGTCCCAGGGTCAAGTCGGAATATGTGCAGCAACGTTGGAGTGAATTATTTGAAAACAAAACTGTCTAAATCCTCATCCCTCATAATTGTGTTCTGAAAAGCAAAATCCATTATCTGCCCGCTTCGGAGTTTGTCATCATCAGGGAATGAAATTGTTCAAATTTGTGTTTGCAGAAGGAGCCTCCACGACTGCTGCCTAAAGCACGTAACACAATGGATTCCCATCTCTCGCTTTCTTTTTTTTTCCCCTCGCCTTCTCCGCGCAGTTCCAATTTATTGAAGTAACCGAGCAGAAAATGCACTGACAGCTGTAGCACTTTATTGCGAATTAGTATATACATTCTACACCCCACGAGAAAAGCCAAGCTTTCATTGTATTTCTGTAATTGCCGTAGCCCGGCGGGACGGACGAGCAACAGCCACTACGGCAATTATGAACTAAAAATGACAGGGGGGAAGCAAAACGACACACTACTTGAAAAGTTGCAGATCATCATCTTTTTGCAAAATGATTCAATTAGACAGCACCCCCACCCAAAATAAATAAATCGATAACTAAATAAATAATTAGAAGAAAAATGTGGATGGATAAATACATAAATAAATAAATAAATAAATAAATAAATGAATGAATGAATGAATGAATGAATGAATGAATGAATGAATGAATGAATGAATGAATGAATGAATGAATGAATGAATGAATGAATGAATAAATAAATAAATAAATAAATAAATAAATAAATAAATAAATAAATAAATAAATGGGATATAATACGGAATATATAATAAGGGAATATTATGTTATGAGCTGGCATTAGAAGAGCTGCTTAAAATGATATTTGGAAGTTATTTTTTTAATATTAGCAGCAAACAGTGTTTTTATTGAAAGGAAAAAAACAAAACAAAAACAAAAAAATGTGGGATTGTAATTTACCCCTGGGATCAATAAAGTCTAAAAATGAAAATAATTTTTTTTTTTTTTTTTTTAAAAGACATGATTAAGCAGAAAGGCAAATATCCATCCATCCATTTTCTATACCAGTTTTGCTAGTTAGCTTGAAAAGAAAAAGGTGCTTTCCAGATTACTTGCTTTAAAAGTAACGTACTTTCTAGATTACTTGATTGGATTTCACTCAACAGTCTTTCTAGACTTCACTTTTGAAGCCAATCCATCCATCCATTATCAGATTACGTAACATAGTTAGAAAGTCAAAACTCCTCGGGAAAAAAAAAAAAATAATCCTTTCCAACTTTGAATCACCCCCAGACTGATTCATTGATGAACCCTTTATACGGCAAGTAAAGGAAGGTGAGATAGTTTCCGGTCATATGCAAAATCATCGCTCGTCAACTGTAAGCATATTCTCTGAGCAAGTCCCAAGCCCGTTGCAGCAAATCAAGCAAAAGTGACGCATATGAAGCTTTTACCATTGGCAGCATGAAGCAGTGAACCAGGCGAGCTTCCACATGTATTATTGAGTAGCACTACGGAAGCCCCGAGGGTTGCTGACAACAGAGCCGCAGACTACTTGCGATGTAAAACACACAAAGCGCCAATGTCAACACTTGTCTCCCTTCATATTCGATTTTCAATCACCTTCATTGCGCTGGCGCTTAGCAAGTAACAAATCTCGCACGCCCGCATTTCAATTTGCAAGCCAACACGCTCGCTCGCTCGTTGCCGTTATTGCTTTGTCGTGTCAGATACATTTATGACAAGACGGAAACTATTAGCGGGGCTTGTTGCGCCGGCAGTCTGATTGTGAGGTCAAGTGCGTTAACACGGGTGAGCGGAGAGGTGCCATCCGTTCCACTTCTCATCCGACACTTTGGTAAGTGGTGCTGATATTTTCTCAGATGAGGAAGTCAATAATGAAAAGATTTTTACTCCACGCTGGCAGCTTACGTAGAAATGGCAAACCCTAAAGTGAGCTTGAACTGGTGACGCTTTTCTTGGCTGTGAACTCTATAAGAGGATGGCGGACATGATGTACTACCGTATTTTCCGGACTATAAGGCGCAGCTAAAAACCTAAAATTTTCTCAAAAGCCGAAAGTGCGTCTTATAGTCAGGTGCGCCTTAAATATGGACCAAATTCCTACATTTTAAACTGTCCCGAAGCATTGTGTAATGAAATCAATCATAAGTGGCGCGCTGAAGACTATGAATCAAAAATACTATGGATCATTATTTTGTGATTATAAAGTAATTTGTTGCGTGTGAAGTTGAAAAGATAAAATGGAGAATGATTTGATTTGGATTAAAAATCTGACATGATGCATTAATGGTGCGCCTTATTGTTTGGTGCGCCTTATATAAGGACAACGTTTGAAAATGGGCCATTCTTTGAAGGTGCGCCTTATAGTCCGGTGCGCCTTATAGTCCGGAAAATACGGTTGAATTAAAACGACAATATTGATCCAGTTCACGTGGTGTGATTGTTTTGTCATCCAGGTACGCTACCATTAAATTCATTTCAACAATTGCATTGATACGATTTATTTGGAAAGTATTCCTCGTGGGACTCCATTTCATTTAAGGCACAAGTTTGCACAAAGGATCTGCCGGTAACGACCTTCGACGGGACCTATTGAAAAGTACAAATCAGTGCTCAATTTAGCATTTGTGCAGACAATGTCTTCAGAGTGCAAGCATAATGTCGATCCTCGAGGGGGACGAAACACTCAGCCGGTCCCCATTATGGATTATGGCAAAATTCAGACAGCAAAATCTTCAAAACCAATGTCTGCCGAGCAAGAGCTGACAAGAGAGCTCCATCCCGCGGCGCTCCCCCTTTTCACTCACTTAGCGGCTCCACCTTTTAACAAGCCTACAGGGATAAATCAACCTTGCGCCGCTATCTCACAGAGTCAAAGCGCCACACCCGCAATGACAAAGGAAGCACATCAAGGGACGGCCAAGCCTGACTGACAAGCTCTTCACATGAGCGCCGGCCGAGCATTTGCACGACTGGTTTCCGACCGGCGCCGGGTGTTAATCAGGGCTTCCCGGGGTGCCATCCCAGGCAGGCGCTTACTTCTGAGCTCGCTCTACCAGGGTGGAATCCTCTTAGATCACCTCGATTCACCGGGCAGGAGGGCGACAAGCTATGCTATCGCTAACGTGGAAAGTGTCACCGGGCAGGAGGGGGACAAGCTAACAACAGTATGCTATCGCTAATGGTGAAAGTGTCACCAGGCAGGAGGGGGACAAGCTAACAACAGTATGCTATCGCTAACGTGGAAAGTGTCACAGGGCAGGAGGAAGACAAGCTAATATGCTATCGCGAATGTGGAAAGTGTCACCGGGCAGAAGGGGGGAAAAGCTAACGACAGTATGCTATTGCCAACATGAAAAATGTCAACTAGAACCGATGTCGCTTTGATTAATTCAATTAACCGGTAAGCTAATTAGGTTGTAAATCATGACAAGGTTTGAGAGGAGATAAGAACAACACTCGCACACGACGCCCTCAAATGGCTTCGGTGGCGTGAGATGAAATACATTCAGTGACCAGTCAGTTTGATCATTGTTAGCACGTTGGGCTGGATTAAAAAAGGATGTTCGTCATGCCCTGAATGTATTCCAAATGAGAATTAATTGCATTATCTTTACAGCTTCTTTAGAAGAACCAGGGTGGTAATTTGGGTTTGAATTAGAGCACCTTGAAGGGGACATCTGATGAAGCCATTTATCATATTGTATCTTTGCGTGGCGAGAAAAATATCAATTTCCTGTTTGCCGGCGTCAGCTCCTCAGCGCCGTCTGATGACTCACTCACATGCCAGTTTGTAACAAAGACACATCTTGATACATGTAGAAGCGGAGCGTTGGTTACACTGATGAATGGCCTTCAGCTTTTGGCAGGTACACCGCTGGTGTCTGCACAGCACTGGCAAATAAATCGATCAATCACGGGGAGGATTTTTAATCCTGCCGCCATCAGACAGCGTTACACCTTCAAAGTTTTATCGAGAGAGCAGAATCAACACTACAGTTAGTGAGGTACTTTTTCCATGAACGGGCAAACTTTCCTTGCGAGGTAATTGTTAGATTATCGCGGCTAATATGAAGCAGAACTTCATTTTATGTCGTTTCATCGACAATAGACAGGATTAAGATACACATTTTATTTGACGTGATATCTCATATTTTGGCGGGATAATGCAATGGTAGAATGAAGTAAAAATATATACATATACACAAATATTTTAAAATCTTTGCGGAAACACAATTGAAAAGTCGTCACTTATGTAGTTGTGGTCATTCCGCGATCGAAGCGGCGCGGAAGTCCAAGGAATGGAAATAAGGACTTTCAGGAGGTGAGGAGATGATGATTATCTTTAATCACTAACTTGTCTCGAGTGGCGTCATAACATTATCCAGCACCTTCATTCCTTATAAAAATATCCATCACACACAATAGCGCAGCGTTGAAAAGAAGTGACGGCGGCGGCGGCGGCGGAATGCCAACGACCTCATTACTCGTCCTCGCACATTGTAACTGGAAATTGCTTTTTTCAGGTTTTGTTTGCTCAGGCAATTACAATAAACTCTCGGGTTGACACAGTGTTTGCACAGATGTAGGACATTAATAAACATGAGCGCTAATCTGAATTATTGAACCGCGCTAGCTGCTTGATTCCGAGTCCCAAACGACCGGAGGGACAGGATGGCCGGGGATCGTCCGGACTATCCTTTGAGAGTTGCTCGTACGGGCAGAGGTGAGCATAAGTCACGGACAAGTCTTACACTGTTGCTCTATATTGTGTGTTGGTGCGCTAAAATATAATTTCTTTACTACATAATAGACATTTACACACTGTAAAAATGCAACAACTAAAGTTTACAAATTAGATCAGGTATGCCGTCATTCCCTGACTATAAGCCGCACCTGAATATAAGCCGCACCAGCTAATATTAGAGGAAAATTCTGTTTTGTTCTTATAAAAGCCACCGGTGTTTTAAATTAAATGTCCTCACTTCTATTTCCAGTATTACCAAGACAAATCCTCTTACAATATCATGAAAAAAATCCATAGATAAACCGCACTGGGCTATAAGTCGCAGGGTTAAAAAATTGTGCAAAAAGTAGCGGCTGATAGTCCGGAAATTACGGTACTTTTTAAAAATATTTTTTTTCCCCAATCGTCTTTAGCTACAGATGTTTGACTATTATTCGTGACAAGGAACACTGACGTTATACCGCGTATGGGGGTAGATGAGCAAGGTAATCATCCATTTCTGAAACTACATTTAACTTTTTTTGGTGCCAATCTTTTTCCCCAAATGCCTTAAAACTCACCTGATGTGTCCATAGCTAACCCGAATTGAGTCACTGAACTTCCACTATGAAGCCTCCGTGTTGGCTCCGCCTCTCTCTATGCCGTCAATATTGACAAAGTCCATCAGTCAGTTGCAGGTCATTAAAAGAAAGTTTGTCGCGTGTTTGCTCACGGGCGCCGTGTTTGCTACCGCATATCGCTGTTTACTCCAAAACTTAGCGCCCGTTTCTCCTTGGGGGTAGCGGCTTGGCAAACACCTCGGAATAAACAAGACAACCGGTGACAATATGCTAATGGTCCGCTTCATTATTCTCCCTCCAACAAGCTCCGCCTCGCCAAAGACATCTCGCATCTCCATTACGGCTGGCGTTTGCCGCAGAGCCGTTCCACCCCTGCCAACGGCGCCACCTGATTAATATCTCATCAGGCGTCCCCCCCACCGCCGCTCCCTTCCCGCCATCCGTCACGCGGCTCGGCAACATTTCATTTCTGACGCTGTCAATCTTGTGAGATTGCGTGGAGGTGATGTTGGTAAAGTGACGCAAGATAAAGTTGTTCACCTTTAAGTGTTTCGGAGATGAATGGCCGACTTGACAGCCGCCCTCCTGAGAGACGGATCGTCGGAGAAACTTACACCTGCACAACCTGAGCTCTCTCTTGAAGATCTCAGAAGCGCAACTCTTGCGGTCAATACGGGCAGAATGAAAGCAGCCCAAAAGGGGGTCCACTCAAGACTTCCTGTTAATTGGATTGGACTGTAGATTGAATTAGTTCACTGCACAAATATTTACTGCATTGCTAATGACCCAAAGTCATTACTGCATCGATTTCCTCTCCTACACATTTAGAACAATATGCTAACATGATGCTAACATGAAAGGCTTGAAGTATCAAGTTTCTTGATTAAAAAAAAAAAGGATTATTAAAAAAAATGTACAACACAAGATATATTTATTTGTTTAACACTTTCACAACGGCTTTCACCGTTACAAAGTGTTTTACGAAAACTGCACCGTCGATCCCGATTTAAGAGACTCAAATTTCAACATGGATTTCATTCATGGTAAAACAGAAAAAAAATGGCATCACGAGGGATGGGGAAGTACCTCCTGATGACGTTATGTAGTCCACGCTGCTTTTTCGGCCTTGAGTGGGTAGCCCAGCTGTTTGGGTTGCCCCGTCCTGCGGGCTACGCTAACACGCTACGTGGCAAATCAATACTCGCCGCCTGAAGTCGAATAGATCACCGAGCTACAGCTGGACTCCACCTCACCGTCCATCCCCCCCCCCCCTGCCAGTTCCGAATCGGCACCCTCTTTCTCCAGAGGACCCGAGCCTGCGCATATTCGCGAGTTGTTGAAGAAAAAGCTAACCCTTCACCCTTGACCTTTGACCCACGACCCGCCTGTCTGATGGCCTATCGATTACGTCTAGCCTCACCGGGGTAATTGTTGCCCTGTAATTACTTCACATTGTGTATGGTTTCGCTTAACCACCACATTTCCGTGTTAAAAAAAGTTTCACTTCATTTCAACGACTTTCATTTTGTCATTGCCAAGGCTTTGCGCATTGAAAGAAAAAAAAAATTGTCCGCCCGCACAAATGTGACTGGAACCGCCGCAGTCACATTAAAAATAAAATAAAACATCTCTGTGTGCGATCAACACGTCCATGAAAGATCTCAAAATCACCTCGGCAAATTGAGTTTGTTGTGTATACAAGCACCTGCCACATTCAATATTGAAGAGATGATCCAAAATGGATTTTTGATCCAGGGAAAAATGAGGGGAGATGTCTGTAACAACAACAACGGGAGAAGAAAAAAAAAACTGAAGGAAGAAAAAGAAAAAATCCATAAACCTCTCAAACTCAAATCCTGCTCCTGGGTGCAGAATATATTATTTTCTCCCTTTGCTGTGTCTCATCCCCTTTTACCACTTGTTTTCATGTAAAGAAAAACCTATAGGCTTGACCTCGGCGTCAGCTCGCCTTTGGCGATCCGCCGCATATTGCGAGTTTCCAACGCCAGGTCCTCCGGGAGGAGTTCAAGTCAAAGCGTATAAATATTTCAAGAATGTTTCTCGCTCCCGAGACCTCTTCGCAATACACTTGCCTCTGCTGGCAAGCAAAGCTGGGCTGTTTACGCTCGCCACTAACTTGTCGTCATTTTAAATTCAGCTTTTGTGCGCTGGCTTAATGAGAGAGCCACAGTGGACCATATTGCATGTTTAAGTGTTTTGCCAACAACCGAACCCTCTTGCTCAAAGAGATTCATGGATACTGATCAATATTTTCAAAGTCAAAAAGACTTTTTTTTTTTTTTCCGCTGACGACGGGGAAAAAAAAATAAAATAACATAAGCTCAAACCCAATTTGATGTTTTTCCTCCCCCCTTGTGTGTGTGTGTGTGAATGTCAGATTGTCCAGAGAAGTATCCAGTAAAAATGTAAATGCTCAAAGTCTTTGGAGATTCATCTCGACATCTGGTCGCCATCTGAGGGAGCCTGGAGCGCCGCCAAGCATCCTCCCAAAAAATGAAAATGGCTTCATTATGAGTGAATCATCAATGAACGTAGAGCACAAAGGCAGCGGGAGCCGTTAGCAACCAAACTTTACCACAGAAAGGGAAAAGATTGTCGGTGAAAGGATGAATCTTCAGTGTCTGGGATTCTATTCTCCCAACACATATTTTTTTGTTTTTAATTGATGTTATTAGAGAATTTATGAAGATAAAGACAACATTTGTGTCTTTTTGATTGTTGATTGAAACAAAAGCATGAAGGCAGCTTAAGAGGATCAGTGTAACAATCGGGCCCCAACGGGCCTTCTTCATCGTGAACAATACTCGCAAGATCAACAAAAGGCAGAAATAACAACAGCGCTGGGAAACTTCCAGAGTCGCTGTCAGCTGCATCTTAGTGAAACATTAGCCAAAGATGAGCCTGATTTCAGAGCTGCATTGAAGATAGAATATATTCAATTAATCGGCAGGACAATTCATGATATGTTTTTAATTCATTGTTTTGTTTGTTTTCTGGGTCCAAAAAATGTGTGGAATTGATACTGCAGAATTATGATCATTTTTGTATTCCATGACTGAATTTGTAGTCTGAAACAAATTTACGTGTCAACATCATCCTTGCAAAACTTGTAACGGAAATACTTCTAGAGGTTGAAAGTTTTATTTATTTATTTATGTATGCATTTATTTACTAATTTATGTATTTGTTTATTTACTAATGTGTTTATTTGTGTTATATAATTTATTTATTTACTAATATATTTATGTGTTATATAATAATTGATTTATTGACTTATTTACTGACAAATCTATCCATGTATTTATTTATTTATTTACTAATGTATTCATTCGTGTCGTATAATTATTTATTTATTTATTAATATATTTGTTCATGTGTTATATAATAATCTCTTTATTTACTTATTTACTTAATTCATGACGTTCATATTCTGCTTCCCAAAAGTCTATTTCTTTGACACCCGAAACCTCCCAGAGCCGTTTCTGACTGGATATCATTCATGTCAGAGCACACAATGAAACTAAAATAACCCGAGACATTTCGTAAAAGAGGATACTATAAACATAGCGTTTCGTACCAAGCAATATACCTTAAACCTCTGCGGGGAGAAGTGTATCACTGTTTGTTTACACTATGCAGGATAAGTGGTTTACATAATCCCGTGCAGCGAGTCAGATGTAAATTTGACCATGATGTTAAGCCTATTGACAGCTTTGAGAAGGATGACCCCCCACCTCCCCCTAACGTTATGTTTTACTGCCACTGTAAACAGGATTAGCATTGGCAGGTGCGAAGCCGCCACAGATACGAAGATCCGTTTGGACCGGACGCATACAAACATGAGCGAATGAGCTGCAACAAATGCGAGAGAGCAAAAAAAAAAAAAAACGTGAGGGCCAAACCAACAAGTGCGAGATTGATGAGTTTGGATCGTATCCAGCAAGTTAAAAGCTCACAGAGGATTCTGGAGCCCGGCTCATCATTTCACATGGCGGCTTTTGTCTGCGAGCGAACAACAAGGCAGGTGATCAGCGGCGTGCCCATTCAGAGCTGGAGGTGCTGCATCAAGCTGTCGTCTAGAAACGGGACTTCATCGGCCCGTCGAAATGTGTCCCAAACGCCGAGCCCTGACAATGAGGCCCGGAGAAAAATGGAGGCCACCTGGCAGTTTGAAAAGAAGGACAGCCGTTTGTCGCTGTAATCCATTCAGCGTAATCACCTGGGGGCAAACGAGAGAAGCGCTCCCGCCCTTCCTTCCTTTCCCTAAACGCCATTCAGCGCCACACAGTGATTAAATACGGGCTGAGGAGAGCGCCAAGTGCCCCCCCGTTACAGATGATCATGTTTTTACAACCGCGTTCCTTCTCCGCTTCTCCACCCCGACGACAAACGGCGATACGTTTTCCGCCTCGGCACTAAATATTTGGTGTCAGCCATTCAGGGAGGGGAGTCGTCCGTCCGCCGCGATAGATCGAAAGCAATTACCATCAGACAGTGGCTATCGCGAGCATCGAGTGCACTTCGGCCAACGACTCTCCGCGCTCCCTCTCCCGTTTGGCTCGCCGCGCGCACAATTTAGCCGACGGATCGATAGCCAAAGGCAGTTAGCGGAGCGGCGGCTCTCGGGCAAGACACGCGGCGGCGGACGGCGGCAAGTGTCAAAAACGTCCAAGGCCGAGTTGAGGGTGAAATTGTTCTTGTGAAACAAATTGACACACTTTAACCTGCGTTTCGAGAGTCGATTCTCATTTAGAGAGGCGGCGCGGCCGGCGCCTTTGTGACTGGGTTCACGAGGTCATAGGTCAGGGATTGGCCCAAGGTCAAGGTGACAGCAGGGAGGGCCTTCAACTCCACCGCGACCTCAATCGATATCACCGGCGCATCTGTCCGATCCATCACGTCACTAACGCCGGCCCTTTTACTTTCACTTCCTTTTTCTTAGCTCAGCTCTATTCACACATTTATGGATTCATTTAATTGTCTGTCGCCTCACTACCCCGCCGCTTCCAGCTTCGCTTATGAAGGAGCCGCTCTTATCTTGATACTGACCCTCGGAGCCCGCACCGGAGAACCCCTCGAATCCCGGGGCCGTCGCCGGGAACGGACAAGCGGAGATAACTTGGGCTTCATATTGTTTGAATAGCATTTTATTAAGCCGGGCGCTCTCTTTAATATTTACACTGGTGCATCGGAGGCTTCGGAAATGCTTGAGGCAATTACACACATGACCAAGTCGATAGCCACAGAAAGAGCGAGAAAAAAAAGAAGCCTTTATCACGCCGCCAGGAGAGTATTGCCAATTCCGTCGGCCCGGCCGTTGATGTCGTTTGCATTTCAATTAAAAAAGGCTGCAATACAGGTCTTTTATTCAAAGACCATGTCGTCCGCAAAATGCAGCCGCGACGAGTATTTTGCGTCGAGCGTAATAATGCGCCGGCATCACGCGAGCCGGCATTCACGGCTCAATGGCCCAACTTGCGCGAGGGAAAGAAATGGATGTCTTGGCAGGAGTTTTGTCATTAGAGCGTTCCCTCGCTAATCGCCGCTTCCGTTTATTGCGGCTTGAGTGGTTTGGGTGACCCTCAATAGTTTTCTTGCTTCTAAGGCAAGAAAAGTCGATTTTTCTTAATAAATTTCTTTTTAATTGTTTGTTTTACAAAAGTATAAACTTCACTCAGGCTCTTCGGACTCTCCGAACGTGGGTTCTAACGTGCCGTTGAAACTTTCGAAGCACGAGCTGTTGACGATAGGCTGCGTTCAGAAATTAGCGTTAGCGTAGCGCACCCGGCAACACATGACGTCGTCTTAACGGCTACTTTAGAGTTTTTTTGATTTACTTTCAAATGTCATACCTCAAACACAATCCTGTCACATCGTAGGTCGCCTAAGGTGAGCATTTCTTTTTTCCTATGTACCGTTAGCATCAACCATGCTAAAAAAGCTAAAACAAGATCAGCTCTGGCAATCAGGATGTTCTAGGTTGTACAAAGAAGCCGACTTTGCTTTGAAGCCGGCCCAGCCCTTTGCAAGGCCCCCCCCCGGTGGTCTCGGTTGGTGCTCAGGAACCCCGACAACAGATGAGCGCGGCGGCGACGGGCGTGCACGCTCCGAGGATCATAGGTGGCTTATATAATCACTCTCACGGACCTAAAACAAACGCAATTACCAAGTTAATTGTGTTCAAAGTGGAGGCAGGCACTGGAAGTCAGCAATCATGACTGTGCTGACGGTGCAGCAAGCGTGGAGAATAATGGATGCACGAGGGGCAAATACTCGGGGGAGGACGGCGGTTGGGGGCGGGGCCGAGTGGGTGAGCAACGGGAGCGCTTTGGTGTGCAGCCGATGAGGCACTGAGAGATGCGGTGGAAAACGCCAAGCGGCTTGACCTGCCATTCATCAGAAGATAAATGAAAGGTCACCTGACCGGCGCCGCCGCAGCGTGATTGGTCGGCCGGCTCGTTTAGCATGCAGGTACTTGTGCACGGCCCGTGTCAAGCACAAACCGGCTCTGCTCTATCAGAATGAATTATTAGTCAGCGGGGATGATCAATTTGAATCTCGGGCCTCTCTGCTTGTTATTAAGGAGAAATGGCGGTCATGGGATATTTTCTCTTCCTTGCTTTCCTCCAGAGAGAGGAAGGGGTGGCGACAGATGCGCTCGCTCTTTGAGAGAGCTGCTTGTGGAGCGTGGCGTGTAGCCCGAGGTGCTAACAGTAAATATTGGAATGGCACAAGATGCTCTCTGCAAACACCACTATTCAATTTCTACCCCGCTGAGAAGACACTTAGACTCACAATATTAGGAACACTGCAACATTAGGTCAATTCATAAGCAAGACTGAAAATGTTTCGTTTTGATTATCGTGGCTCTAGTTGAAAAGTACGAAGAGTGCTTTAAATAGTCATTTGAACGATTCACATATCTGCAAAAGCTAACACAATACTGTAGAAAGATTAAAGATAAGGGGCTTATGTGGAGTCATGCAAAATTCAAACAAGACTATAAGGCGAGAACGATCTTTCGTAAACTTTAGCTGGTCTCAAAGTTTCCCTTGACTATACCTACTGGTAAACATATATAACATTTCATAAAAAATGCCAGCAAATCAGATTTGCCGTTATGAAAAAAGTTTATAGAGTGATAAAATCAAATAAAATGTAAATAAATAAATAAATAAATAAATAAATAAAATATGAATAAAATATAAATAAATAAATAAATAAATAAATAAATAAATAAATAAATAAGCCAATAGATGTGCAAAAATGGGGTATAGGGGCAAATTGTCAACTTGAATACAACTCCAATGTGTACTAATTAAAAGAAAACTTTGATAGTAGTTCCTCAGAACTAATTAGCATTAATTCAAACATACTAGAATTACATATTTCCTTTAAATGTCAACGATAGCCAGCGGTGGACTGATTCCGACTAGTCTAGCTCGAAACTCTAAAAACTATCGACAGTATTGATATGGATGGACGGATGTTTTTATTTGTTTTTTTTCAGGCAATTGAGAATGCTTTCTCTTTTGCATTTATACAAAGTACACAAATGACAAAGATTTCTTGTGATACTCAAATTTTGCATCGTGTTCATTTGCACCAACCTGTCACAAAAAAATATGCATTCTTCTTCACACATGGTGTTTGCGAGACGATGATAACCGAGGCTTTTGGCCGCACACATAACGGTCAAGTGGAGGGAAAAAAAAGCACAATAATGGGCCATGGTGGGATTCCTGGGATTGCATTTGGATTCCCGCGGTGCCAGGGTGTCGTGGGCTCTCAAAGTCATTTCAGACGGAGCAGTGGTGGCGTCCCACCCCGGGCGCCGTGCAGATGGTTTCAAGTGTGAAGAAATGAGCCGCAAGCAATAGCTCGCTTCTATTTCTTGCCCCCTGTCTCTCAACTTCTGTTTACCTCTTGGTGTCCCTTCATTGCCCCCCCCCCCTCCATCCACGGTGAATGTGCGGCCCGCGGCGGCCGTCTTGGCTCTCGTGGTAGTCGCAGGTCTCGGCGGGAGGCCCGGCAAAGGCGGCTCAACGAGACACGGGAGCCCATCTCAGGCTTGTGCTACCGGAAAATCTGCCCATTCACGCTTGGACGCTCTGCCAGACGCACTGATGGAGGGCGCGGGGTGCGGAATTGGAGGAGGGGGTGGGGGGTCTACCCCAAGCTTTTATTGAGGGATTTTATGTAAAGCCCTGCTGTTTGTTTTTGAAGGCCTGACTAAAGACAAACGGAAATCAAGAGAAACAACAAGATGGTGTCGTACAAAAGACAATTAATTGGTGCCGGCTCCCGTCATTTACTTGAAAGAGGCGGGGCCTTTAAAGTCAATCACCGGAGCATGTGCCACGGGATCGACACAGATGAGTTTCATCTCTCTTGGACCGTTTGATGAAATATAGTTTAAGATCATCCAATTAGCAGAATAATAAACACAAACAGGCACAGAATGATGTAATGACGACTTGGAAATGACCGGACCAAAAAGGAGCTTGGCAGTTTTTGTGGTTGAACCTTTCAGCTAAACACCAAATATATATTATATTATATTATATTATATTATATTATATTATATTATATTATATTATATTATATTATATTATATTATATTATATTATATTATATTATATTATATTATATTATATTATATTATATTATATTATATTATATTATATTATATTATATTATCCATCCATTTTCTGAACCGCTTAGTCCCCACGGGGGTCGCGGGAGTGCTGGAGCCTATCCCAGCCGTCATCGGGCAGTAGGCGGGGGACACCCTGAACCGGTTGCCAGCCGATCGCAGGGCACACGGAGACAAACAACCATTCGCACTCGCACTCACACCTAGGGACAATTTGGAGTCTTCAATCGGCCTACCAAGCATGTTTTTGGGATGTGGGAGGAAACCGGAGTGCCCGGAGAAAACCCACGCGGGCCCGGGGAGAACATGCAAACTCCACACAGGGAGAGCCGGAGGTGGAATTGAACCCGCACCCTCCTGACTGTGAGGCGGACGTGCTACCCAGTGCGCCACCGAGCCGCCTATATTATATTATATTATATTATATTATATTATATTATATTATATTATATTATATTATATTATATTATATTATATTATATTATATTATATATTATATATTATATTATATTATATATTATATATTATATTATATTATATTATATTATATTATATTATATTATATTATATATTATATTATATTATATTATATTATATTATATATTATATTATATATTATAAAACTATATTTGTATATATTTTTTAGATTATTTTTAAATTTATATTTTTTATTTATTTTTTTAATTATTATTCTGATTATTATTATTATGATTAATTTTCTATAATTCTGCCTCATACGGCTGCTACTATACTATTATAAAACTATATTTGTATATATTTTTTAGATTATTTTTAAATTTATATATTTTATTTTTTAATTATTATTCTGCTTATTATTATTATGATTAATTTTCTATAATTCTGCCTCATATGGCTGCTACTAAAGTCACACTCGATTTGGTGGAAGAGAAAGAGGTGAAGGTTTGAACTGCAGTTTGTCCTTCCCCTCATCTTGCGCTATCTGGGAAATTCAATAGACTAACCTTAAGAATTTAATTGATGCTGCCGACAGGATTACAAAATGGCCGCTTGGGCGCTAGCCGGTGACAACTGATTAGGACCAGGGGTAATTGTTAATTGATTGATGTATCTCCTTACCTCTTGATTCCATTGCTTCATTTTAGGGAGTTTGAAATGTTGCCACTATTGCCAAACGGGGCATTTCCAATCCACTTTTTTTCCTTCCTTGTCAAACCCGGAGTCCCCCTAAATGTGCACAAAGAAAGAAAGCAACAAACATTATCGATAGTGCCTTTAAGGTCACCGCTTTGTGCTATTTTCTTTTTTTTCACCCTGCGATTTGGATTCTGCTTGCATGCATTTCTATTTTCAGATGTTAATGCTGCAAAGATAAAAGGCTGCTAATTAACAGGGGCTGTAAAAATGATGTTGCTCCGAGCCACAAGGCATCTGTGTGTATTTGCGTCTTCATGGAGCTCAGCAAACCATTGGACTATCTTGCAGACATCAAGACGGTCTCAGGTCCGCCAAGTGCCAAACGAGCCTCGCCCCCTCCCTCTGGAACTGACCATCAAGCAATTACATGCAAACGTGGCCACGAACTGCTAAAAGGGGCTCAAGAGCGGCAGAGGGGTCCCTGCTGGTGGCGAGCCCGAGCGGAGACAACCGCGGAGGATATACATTAAAATTGTTTGCGTACATCTGCTGACTCTCGCTGCCCGGCCAGATGTTCTCATTGGCACAGCAGGCGCTCACAGCGGGATAGAAGATCGCTCAAGGGGAGGAACCTTGCACTTGCAGAATGTCGACTCTTGAGGAACTAAGAAAAGTGGCTTTTTTTTTTTCGGGGAGTGACGACAGCTCTTTCACCAGAGCCCAGTTGTTGTTTTTTTTAGCCAGCATCAAAGTGACAGGGAACCAACGAGAACCTTTTCCTGCTTGTTTTCCGTCCCTCCCTGCTGCAACACACAAATGATCGAGATCGTTTCAGGTTTCAACGGATGCTTGCTGATGATTACTTCCACTTCTACTGAAAGAAAAAAAAAATAGGTGTGGTCTCCTTGAGCCTTTCCAGTGGCTTGGGGGATTATTGGACACCAAAATGTTTCAATACAGATGACTGATGAAATTCAATTTGGCTCTAAGAGCGGCACTTAAGATGCTAGTCTGGTTTTATTTGTTCAGTGTCAAATTTGTAAATGCTAAAATATTTTTATGACTATCAATGTTAGAAACCTGAATGGCTATGGTTCACCGCTGCTTCCGAGAAATTGCCCTCAAAGCTGAACTGCCAGTGAACTTCCCGCAATTTGTTTTGACGACTCTTCTTTTTTCTATCAGATGTTCCGAAGCAGAGCTGAACATTTCTCAGATGAAGGTATTCCTTAGAGATGTTTAAAGTCCCCGCATGCCGGCGTTGCCTCCAGGGGTTGGGGATGGGATTAATGCATTATTTACAAACCTTTCCCGCTGTGTTCTATTGTAGCTCAGCTTGATTAAATGGGCTCTTGCTTAGCTGGCACATTGGAGTAGAAGGATGTTACTTTGCTTTGAAGGACTTTTGGAAGTTTTCTTGAGGGCTGGAGATGCTCGAAGGGTGAATTGACTCCTACAGTACTAAGACCACAGGCCAGTCATTTTGAAAAATGAACATTGTGTGCACACAATGTCTCCCACACACACAAACTCTCAGTTCAACAAAGTCCACAAACAAAAACATAATACAGTAATCCCTCATAATTGGTTCCAAAATCCACGAAGTACGGTCACCAACAAGAAGTACTAGGCAGGCTAACGAGTTAGCGGAAAGATGCTAAATCACGATCGTGCTAACACGCAAAAAACGGACTTCTAAAGAAATGCAAACGAACATTTGGAGCAATACTACACTGTCCTGAAGGTTAGACACGTTTCCTCAATTAAGAAGTTTTATTTTGACTTAAATGTTTTTTTTAATTTGGGGGGAAAAATCCGCGATGTAGTGAAGCCGCGATAAACGAAACGCAAAGTAGCGAGGGATCACTGTAAATTACAATCGCGTTTTTTCACTTACTTTGCATGTTGCTTAGTGCGACTTAGTCCATTCCTTGCCTTGAACAATTCTCTTCAAATCTGGCTTGTATTCCGTTATTGCAAACAATTCTTTTTGTTGGATGTCTGATGCCATTCGTTTTAGTTTGTCATTTTCAGGAAACAAGATTTCAACAATGTCACTGAGGCTTTTTTTTTTTTTTTTTTTAATAAACTCCACTTCATTGCGTGGCTTTTTAGCCCATGCAATGTTCCAAGCCAGTTGATACGATGCAAGAGTGACAGTCTCTGAGTGCTTCGTAATTTTTGGGAAAAAACTGGACTTGTTTTTCTGCCTGACTGTGTCCAACTTGCGCTTGCGAATTTCACTCCTTTTTGGAAAGTCCTTATCTATGTTAGCATGGAGTGAGCTATGCGCTAATGACGTCTCAGGCAGAATCGCTTACGTTCATCAAAAAAATATCAACTTTCCCACTCTGTTAAAAGCGTCCTGTGTTTATCTTCATATTTTCATTTACCTGTGCATTTTTTCACAGCCATTTTGAGAGCGAATTTGACACTAATTGTTTCCGCGAATGGGTTTGCATTCCTGCTTTGCGGAAGTTCACCTGATGCGCATGCGCGTTTGACGAAAATACCATATTGACCACGCACAAAAAAACAACACACAAACACAAATATTGATATGAACGGGTTGGCCAGGCATATGGAAATGAAGGAATCAAATGAGATTGAGTTGAAGCAGACTTTCTCTCTGAATGGTGCTATGTTAATCAATTATCATATTTCATTCAAATATCCCAGGAACAACCCTTTTAAAACTATAGTAATAATAATACTAATAGTCCTAATAAAAATTACAATAATAATAAAAAATAATAACAGCAACAATATTATTAATAATAAAAATAATAATAAAAACAAATAACAGTTACAAAAAAACATCATCATTATTAATAATAAATAAAATAATAATCAAATAAAAACAACAACAACAGCAATAATAATAATAATTATCTGCTTGCGGCTGGATGAAATCCTGTCATCTTTATAATCGGAACACTGTTTTAATGTCATGACACAGCAACTCCAATAATAATGCGCCCTCCTCGCTCGTGGCAGACAATCACACGTTTTAATGACCATCTAATTAGAATACACTCCAGCCGTATGTTTCCGCACTCTGTGTCGCTGAACCATATCTGGCCTGTCATTAAATAATTATGAATGCTAATGCAAATAAAATAGCTTTGCAACAAGAGCTATTGCTTCATATCTCCTCATACAGGAATCACCGCTGGAGGGCCAGGACGGTCACTCGGCTCTCTTTCCGAGGAGCTATGAAAGAGAGGAGCGACGTTAATGACGCCTTGAAAATCCCGCTGGGGAAAGTGGAGAGTGATTGAAAGGGAGAAAATAGGCGCTCCTTTACCTCGTCCAACATTTCTTGTCGCCGTAATAAAGCAAAGGAAGGCACGCCGTGGAGCAGAGTTGCTTAGAAGTCTCACACGGAGCGCCAGCCAGAGCGTTTTGCAGCAATTACAGGCAGATCAGGGATTTAGATATTAGTGCCCAGTGGTCCATTAGCTGGTAATTTGCCTGTCTTTTCTGCTCCACTCTCAGCAGAGAAGTGCTCAAGCTAAGATCTCCGCCACTCTAATCCTTGTCGTAAATAATAGCTGCGAGGTGACGCTGAGGAGAGTTCTGCAACAAGTGCAAGTTGGAGTTCTTGAAAAAAAAGGAAAGGTCAGAGGTCAAAAATAAAAAAAGTATCCTCGATATTTAGGCCACCTTTGGATAGAAGAGTAAAGAAGCTACTTTGGAAACAAAATGTGACATTTAAAAGTGAGTACAGTGAAAAAAAAAAAGTACATTACAAGTGTTTTTTTTTTCCAAGTGGGCACCAGTCAACCCCGTGGCCTCGGCCTGGGATATGCATGCTGACATTAATCATCACCCCCCCCCCCCCCCCCACTCTTCATCGATTGCCCAGATAATGGTTTCCCCTTATCACCTCGCTATGTTCTCGAAAAAAAAAAAAAGCCAACACTATTCAGGAACATTCCTGGTGTCGTTTCTTTTTCACTCGCTGATGAGGAGCACATCATTCCATTCCGTCATGCTTGCAAGGTTATTGTAACAGATTCTCCGTGATATTTCAGGCAAATGATTGGACACAAAGACATTCATAAACTCGTTGCAGTGTCGTAGATAAACTATATCAGCGGCGGTAAAAAGAGCACCCATCAATCTTCCCAGGCCCCGCCTCCTTGCCCGCCTCTAATCTCTGCGCTCTCATCTCTCTTTGCGAGAGGAAGAAGGTTAGCCGAAATCTCCGTAGATCAATTAGGAAAGGGACCTGCCCTTCAGACGGTGGATGGGAGGGAGGATGGGAGGGATGACAAGACAGGAATAGACAATGAATGGGACGCGTTGTGTGTGTGTGCGTGTGTGTGCGTGTGTGTGGTGGGTGGAATGCAATATTAGGATTGCACCGGCTCGGCATGCTTAGTAATAAGTCAGCAACAACCGAGCTCTGTGCCCAGCCATGGGACGAGTCACAACTCACCTCGAGGGATCTTCATGAGGATGCTGGAGGCACTCGGTGCTTGTGGTCAATGTCCAAAAATGGGCAAGTCTTAATGCTGGGGCGAGTTGAGTTGACCAAGTCGAGTAGGTAGACTGCTGCGGCTCACCGGGCGATTTCCATTACACACCCTTGGCGGGCCTGACAATTTGGTGACAGAAAGTAGACTAGACTGAAAGTAGACTAGACAAGCAAAACCAGGTCCAAGTTGTGGCACAGGTGATGTGACGTTATTTGGGGGAATTTAATCCAGCCACAAGCAGATTAGTATTATTATTATTATTATAGTTTTAAAAGGGGTGTCTCTGGGGAATCATTATTATTATTATGAATTATTATTATATTATAGTTTTAATAGAGTAGTCCCTGGGGAATTATTATTATTATTATCATCGTTATTACTAAAAGGCTTGACCCAAATTTGAGCCAAATTCCAAAAATGGAAGAACTAAGTCATATTTTATTACCCCCCCCCCCCCCCCCCAATACACACACAAACATTGTATTTGTGAATGGATGGCCATTCCGTTTGAGATAATCATGTTTCACCACAAATTTAATGTAATGACAATTTGTCTTCAAATCACTTGCATTGGTAATGAGGTCGAGCGAGCGCGGAGATATGATTATCCAGCCATGCCGCATCGCTTCACTGTCTCTGACAATTCAAAGCATTCATCAAAAGCAGATAAGGTATCTTTCCAGTGAGCGTATTGATTTGTGCTCATTGTGAGAGCGCAAGGAGACTCATCACAAAGGAGGCAGAGAGACTACCACGGGCTCGATCGAGCTTGTGCCATCCTATAAATTCTCTCGCTTGTATGGTCCAGAGGGTTTACACTGTGTGTAAATCTGGTTTCATGAGTGAGAGCTCACTTTGACTCCACACTTGACCCTTGACCCAGAGACTACAACATATTGGATGCATCGCAACCAACCTCAAAAATCATTTATTGTAAGTTTGTGACCTTTTGTTCACAGCAAAATGGGTTTGGGGTCGATGAAAACGGACTTCAAATCCTTCCTTCAAATGTGCTTCCATTTGTAGTTCTTTTCAATGAACGTAGAAGGACGATATTTGCTTAATCTTATTTATTTATTTTGTTCATTTATTTATTTAGTCATATATTTTATAGTATATATAAAATCATATACATATGTTAGAATATATTTTATATTCTATGTATATATATTTAATATATTATATATTTATTTACATATTTTATATAAAATATATAAATATATTAGAATGTATTTTATATTATATTATGCATATATATTTGATATATTTAGATTTTATTTTTATTTTTGACATTTTTGGGAGATTATATTCTATGTATATATATTTAATATATTATATATTTATTTACATATTTTATATAAAATATATAAATATATTAGAATGTATTTTATATTATATTATGCATATATATTTGATATATGTAGATTTTATTTTTATATTTGACATTTTTGGGAGAAATTCATCATGTAAAAATGTTGCCCAAAACTCCCCAGTTGGTGCCTTTCCGTGTTTGTGTCATGCATATGCTCACCGTTGACCCACCTCGAAGGTTTGCCTCCATTTGTGAGGGACAGCTCTCCTGGCACTGATCCAGAGCTCACCACCTCATCTGCACATCTTTGTTCTCCGCTGCCATCTCTGAAAAAGAGAAAGCAAAGAAGGGAGGGGGGGGGGGGACTTGTGCCATATGGGCTCTCCTCTGCCTCTTCAATGGCCTTCAATTAAAAAGTGTAAGAAGCGGAAGGAAAATAGAATCGTCAAACGGCGACAATACTTCTCATCTCTTTCTCTCTATATTCGTTTTTCAAAGAGGGGGGGGGGGAGTGAGGCGCTTTAATAATTAGGAGGAAAAACTGCAACAGATGAAACAATGCCCTCCATCTTTGTTTCTTTCCCATATCGCGTGTAATGATTGAACACCAACTGAGCGAGCTCTTTGAGGATGACATTCAAACGATGACATTTGAATTACGTCTGTTTATCAGAGCAGGAACGGCCCGCTCGCTTTTTGCGGCCCCGCCGTAGGTACTCAAGCCGCCGCCGGCCCCCTTTTAATCACACGCGTGCATAGCCGCGTACAATAACGGCTTGGCGGGAATCCTGAAGGGGGCAATTTCAGATGCTTTCATGAAAAGAAGTGCGGAAACAGTAAAAACTTTATTGGGTTTTATTTCAAGCATTTACCGCAGAAGGGCCATCAAACTGTAACAACCGATATAAAATCACTCAATGTCACTAATCCCTCCTGTATTGCCAGTTTATGAGTGTGGACATCATTTCTAGGCTCAAATGCTGAATTCCATCACAAAGCGTTTTAACCTTCAGCGGGATTTGCACGCAGAAAGGGAGATCACATTTGCATGGCCAAGATTTATAGTCTAATGGACTGCGATGCAAAACAAAGGCCGTGCCCCCACCCCTAGTCAAATCCTAAAAAAAATAAAATAAACAGTAAATCGGGCCGATCCATCACAAGGACTGGTGAAAAATGATCACCCCGAGGAAATGTATTCATGATGTAAATAGCTGTTTAACAAGTCGTAGGTGAGCAACGAGTCGGTTCGGCAATTATCAAGCTTCACATTTGACAGCTGTTTTATTGCTGCAATCATCTTATATCACGTATTGTGACAAAAGACACGCTTTGGAGGTTGCTTCGTGTGTCTTGGTATCAGCAGAAATACAAATGTAAGAGATTTTCATTCCGTGTCCTTTGGTGACAAATATTTTGACATCTGACAAATGGAATTCTCACTTGTGAATTCTTAATGTCCGATGCGCAAGAAGCTGCGTGCGAAGTTTTGATTGTGAAATTGTAAATTACGTGTCAAATAGATGCTGTTTATTCTGAGTCACCAACAAATCAGCATGCAAATTCCTCCAATTTGTATTCTTTCTTTTTTCTTCAGAGGTGAGCGTTATTTGGCGTGACACTTCCAAAAATTGGCTCCGCCCCAAATGAAGCATCCTTCAGCAAACTTTCCCCGGTGGCTCCGGGAGGCCCAGCATGTGCTGAGTGCCGCCTCGTGTTCGGACCCCTGGCGAGGAGCCACGCTGGCTGACCTAAGTGGACAACAAGCTTAAAAGCAAAGACGAGGTGTCCAACTGACCAACAGCTGTCGGCCATCTTTTTTTTTTGACAGAACCCTTGTGGTCAAACACATGAGCTTGTGATTGTCCTTTCCAAACAAACAATCGCTTGCTTCTCTTCCAGGTTGAGGCCAAGCTGGGCTGAGGTTGAGGCTTGGTGAAAACACACAAGGGCCTCTTTGTTTGGGGGCTTCCTGCTTGAGTGAGCACGCTTTTGCTTGAGACTGCTGGTTTCATTTAATTGTTGCTCCTGGGGCGACCCCCGGGGCGACCCCCGGGGCGACCCCCCCCCCCCCCCCCCCTCACAAACACAGCGCACCTCGGCTCATACCCCTCCCTCGCTGGATTTCATCGCCCTTACACCGGGAGATGATTTTGTGAATGAAACCATGCATATCCTGACGGTCTTTTGTGATGTTAATGACTAGCGGTCGACGAACAATGAAGGCGGAGAATGGCAGGATTCAAGGGATACGTTGGTGAGAAATGGAGGCGGCCACGGGACTGCGTGTTGTGTTTTGACGAACCTTAGCTCGCTGAAATGTCAACTGAGGAATGCAGCTGAGATCACATTTCTGCCAATCTATTTTGTGACGCTCAGGAGGAAAAGAAGGAAACCTTCTCCCACTTGAAGGACATTTAGTATATTTGCAAAAAAAAAAAATTCAGACCTCACTTGATCAATCATACGGTATAGCCTTCTTTGTACTGATGACTAATTTTTCACCAGTTTTTATACATCTATATAGGCATGTCAATTATATATACAGTAATCCCTCGTTTATCGCGGATAATTGGTTCCAAAAACCATCCGCGATAAGTGGAATCCGTGAAGTACGGTCACCAACAAGAAATACTGGGCAGGCTAACGAGTAAGCGGAAAGATGCTAATTCGCGATCGTGCTAACACGCAAAAACGGACTTCTAAAGGAATGTAAACAAACATTTGGAGCAATACTACATTGTCCTAAAGGTTTGACACGTGTTTCCTCAATTTAGAAGTTTTATTTTGACTTTGAAATGTTTTTTTTAATTTGGAAAAAAAAATCCACAATGTAGTGAAGCCGCGATAAACGAAACGTGAAGTAGCGAGGGATCACTCTAGATACTATATATATAAATACGTATATAGTATACAGACATATACACAGATCATATACATACATATAAATAAAATGAACAAAAACAGACACACACACACACATCTTGCTTATCATTCACTCAAGCATTGAAACAAAGATGGCAAGGAGTCAAGAAGGCTGTTCCTAATTTAAAGATCACCTGCATTTCTGCTCACATCTAAATAAAAGATGCCTTTTTCCTTGACACAACTGTACTGTATCCTAACATCTGGCTTTCTTACCGCTTCAGACTGTGACACTTGATAATTGGAGTTAATTGTCTTATGATTGTTCAAATATGTTGGCAGACAGCCGTGGACCACACTGGCGATACACAAACTGTAACAGCCGGCAACGTGCATGCTTGTCAGACAAGCCTAAAAAAAAAAAAACTTTTGACCTGTCCCCATTCCGTACATCATTGCAATGTTTTTTTTTTTTTTACTACAACAGTTCCTTGTCGTTCTGGAGCATAACTTGAATCCCAAATGATTATTTAATCAACAAGGTGTTAGCTTGTCTTCTTCTAACCAACTGTGTGTATCAATGGCCAAGCTAATCTCTCACAGTAGGTCAACAACTCAAGCAACGACCATTATCAGCTTAAGCTCCATTTTATTAAATCCTTCACCGCATCCCTGTTGTGTGGTAATGGGCTCATTTGTAACAACCCTCAGCAAAGAACACAAGGCATGATTTGAGGTTATAAGTAGGATAACAATTTGCTTTAATGGATAATTAGAAGCAGTCGAGCCGGATAGCAGAACTTTCGTGCACTGCGGCTACAGGGGCCAACGGTCAATTGTAAAATTAGCGAAGCTTGACAGGGTGCATCTGACCTGCACAGGTGCTCTCACTCGCTGGCCGGTCTCGACCCGACCTTCTTGAATTCCCCCCCAGCACCATTCTGGATTAATTAGCTCAGGCCTGATCCCTTCGGCGGTGTGTCTAAACGTTTGCCGTCCAGCATTGGTTAGCGAATCTGATGTCGAATATCGTAGGGACGAGAATATGTTCAAGAAAAATGCATCCACTATCACTTATTCTTTAGGATAACAAAATGAGGCCAATAGAGGAAAGCTGTTTCTGCCAGTGGCCTGTTCTGAAAGCTGTAAACTGGCAGCGACCCCCGGCCGTCCCTACGCACCGTCGTGCGCCTCAAAGGTGCCCGTGTCCGTATCCCGCCATTGTGGCGTGGTCCGGAGAGGCTATTGTGAGCCTTGTCAATGGTGCTACCATCTCGGTGCCAGCTGGCCAAGGTGGGAGCAGTGAAGGCTGTGAGGGGCAAATGGAACAATGCTAAGATTTGTAAACAATGGCTATCTAGTATAAAGGTAGCATTGCCATGCCAGATGACACAAAAGACTCAAGTAGCACCACGTTTGATATCTGCAGCTCAAACGCCAAATGCAGGAAGCCACGACCCGATCAAGGGATGCTACGTTCTTACGCCTACGAAGTTTTCATCTCCATCAGCAACACAATGACATTTTTCACCTCATTTGCTTTGCTGGGCCTCAAAAGTGACAAATTTGAGCCCCGGGTCTTTAAGTTTGCCCACCTGCACAATATCTTTGACGTCTATAACCGTCAATGGCAGTGAATGAGTTAAAAGAGAATGTCTGGAATCCATCTGAGGTGGAGAAATGGGAGAATTGCGGTGAGACGCATTGAAGGAGACAGGCCCCCGGTAACACTTGGGGACCCAGCCTTTCTCGCGCCGCAACTCCCGGGCCATGTGGTCCGAGGCGGCTGCCAGGAAAGCGTGTCACAGCTCATCACAGTTGCGAATGAATATTCATGCGGCCAAGTGCGCTAAGTGTTTGCGTATGCACACGCAGCACGGACCATTACCCCGACGCGCGTGTCTGACCGTGCGCGTCTCCTGGCTGGCGGATTCGCCGTCAGACGTCCGGCCACGGGCTCCTGCTTCCGACATGGCTTGTAACACGCGGTGGGGGCTCCCGCTGGCTCGCTGGCCGCATTGGCTCACGCACACGCACAGAACGAAGCAGCCAAAGCTCCACAGATGTCCTGGCTGTTGCCGCCTGTGAGTCAGCGCAGCTCGAGCGTCCAAGTCCGGTGCAATGTTTGGGGTGCGAGGAATGAAATGCGTGGCAGGCGGGCGCACCGTCACGTGGACCTCGAGGATGTTACGGAGACCCGGTGGTCCCTCGGAGCCCTCAGACAATAGGCTGTCCGTCAAGGCGAACACTCTGGGGCGTTACCAGCTGTGGTGCCGAACTAGTTGTTCCCACAGTGACTAGATTAGCATTGCGGGTCGCCATCGACGTGACATTTTTAACGCCGTGACTTTGTAGGACAAGTGTTAAGTTCACGCCAAATTCAGTGACAATCATAATTTCATGCACATAAAGAATGAATGGAATATTATTAAAAGTTTAGCAAAGTGGTTCAACTTTTCAGAACTACTTCTGAGATTGTCTTTGGGTTCTTGTTTCATTAGCCTGGACAGCTGGGAATGTTTCGTATCGATGAACCCCGTCACATATGAAGACGATTGAGAATCTTCATCGGGTGGATCCAAGAATATTTTTAAAATGCTGGCTTATACCATTGGCTTTGCGAAAATGCCCAATAATTACGTTAATAGGGTAAAAATAGACTCACCATGTGTACAAGTTTTTAAATGGTCGCTTGGACTCGCCCAAATACCTCAAGTTCATGTTCTCCAAAAGGCGACAGAAGAACCTGAAGTGACATGCAAGCAAACATTTCACAAGGATTAAAAAACTAAATCAAACAAAGCAGCTTGGCGGAATTTGCCGACGGGCGTGTCAGTGTGATTGGTCACAGCAGATTGTCGATTTAGCTGCTGGCCAATCAGGGTTGTCCAAACAAGGAAGTTCAATTGGGAGTTCGAAATGCACCCTAATGACCTCAACGTCAGAAAGACGCTTTTGGGTTCATCAGAAGGTGCAAACAAACAGTTCTCTTCACGGCAACTTTCAAGTCGACCTTAACGGCGTTAATGCAATCACCGAAAAGTGTCTTCCTTTTAAAAAAAATAAATAGGTTTCGGCCACACACGCGCGAGAGGAAATGTGGATCGTGTACAATCAAGCGTGTCAATCCATCTCCGTGATCAATTAGAGAAACGGCATCCTAATAAGGATTTCTGACACCGAGGTGATGAATGGTAGAAAAACAACCGAGCAGACACCTTTTCCCACTGCGTTTGTGTGAAAACATCTGGCGTGTTAAAAGTCACGGCAAGACCTCGCTGACACTGGCTACAAATTTTCGGGAGTTGGGCGTCAAAATTGTCTTGTTTTCACGGACGCTAAAGAATATTGATTTGATTAGATTGATCAAATATATCGGAAGTAATCATAGAAGAAGCCTTCTGCGTCAACATTGCTACTTTAAACGTTAGCGTTATTTCGTGCGCGGTTAAGAAAGTTAGTAGCCAAATGTCGGAATAAATGTTTGGATTATCAATCGACATTTTGCAGCCCTGTCATTAGGAATACAATTTTGATCGGATCAGACTATTATATTGCAATTCCAATCATTTAAAACGTAGCCGCTACAGTAAAAAAAAAGAAATGGCCGCAGTAGTCAAATGGTCACTTATTTGACCCTAACCCCAAAAATTGAAATAAAGGCCTATGTTTTGGTGCCCATGTGTTCTCCCGGGTGGTCAAACATGGAGTCAGCAAGCCAGCCCAGAAAATAACGTTTATGTCCATGATAGTATCTTGAAATGGACGATTTTCTGTCCGCCGTCGCGTACACTTTTTCTTCCGTCCTATTCCACTCACCCAAAGCACACCTCTCGGAGAGATCCGGCAAAGCAACGCTCTTTGTCGGATTAATTACCGGGGTGGGAGCCACTCAAAGCTGTTCCTCAGCAGAAGGACACTGAAGAGAAAGTTTGGGTTGTGAGTTTGTGGGAGCGCATGTTTGGCGGTGCGGGAAGCAGGGAGGGAGGGGGGGGGGGCACTGAGTTGGGCACTGAGGGGTGTTCCTGAGTGCTTTGAACTGGAGAGCTCTGCCACGGTGGATTAAAGTGAGAGGGGAAAGATGGACGAGGGAGGAGGCGGGTGCTTGTGCGGGGGCTTTTGAAGTTACAGAGGCCAAAAAAAAAAAACGGAGAGAACAAGTTGTGTTGCCGAAATCCTGTCACCTGTTGACATCGGACTCATTTTCATGCCAGATACTTTTTGTTTGCACAAACTTGTTTGGTTCCCGTCCAAGACGAGAACGCTCGTTCACCTGAGTTCGCGGGTCGGCGAGGTGACGGAGCCAAAGCTTGGATGTTTGGAACGTTCTTCTCGCCGCCCTCCTCCCACACACGTGCAAGTGCGCTACATCAGAGTGCAAGTGATTGGGAAAGGTCGTCGACTCATCGGCGAACGGGTCGACTCTCGGAATTTTAACATTTTAACTTTGTTCTCAGAGGGGGCTGATGTATTCGATGCTGCTCTGCAAACTTACAAGAGTTTGAACAATGAAAATGATTTTGAGACGTCAATCACTTGAGAAATGTAAATCGGTATCGTTTCGTTTGAAGTCACGTGGATGAAAACAAACTTCATTTTTAATTATTACATTTAGGGGCGGGGTTGAATTTTAGCTATTTTATTTATTATTTATATTGTGTAAGTAGATACTTCGACAAAAAAATAAATAAAAATGAAAAAATGGTCTGTTGAATTTATTTTATTTAATTCGTTTTTTGAATTAAATTAATTTCATGAAGTGCTGAAAATAAATTATCTGGATCCAGATACATTTTGGAGTCGTTTACTTTTTAATGTGAAGCAAGACCATTTTATTTCGTGCAACCACTTGATTCGAAACATTATTTTTAACACACTGTTTTACGTAAATTTTTGATGGATTTTTTTGTTTGTTTATATGAAGCAATATTGAACATTCGTCAATAGTTAACAACACTGAAATGATGTGTTGAATTTAATCCATTTTATTCTGTCAAGTAGTTGCACAAAATCAATTCATCAGGTTGCAGATATTTTTTTTCTAAAGTTGTAGTATAGTCGATTTCATTCATATATCTGGCGCTTGATGAGTTTAATTTGTGTAACCACTTCATAAAATAAAATTGAGCAAATGCAACATTTATTTCTTTCCTTTCAATTGACAAAATTCCCCCAAATTGTAATGCGGTGACATTTTTTCAGTATCCATTCAGAAACTATTTCAAAAGTTAACACTGTCCTGGTACTTTTCAGGAGAATTTTCTGGAACCTTGATCATCTCCAAGTGCTTGGAAGAAATCCTTCCCGCTTTCTCCTCTGTGTTTTCCTGTCCAGATGAGGGGCAGTTGGTAGGAAACAGGGCAGGAGGAGGAGGAGGAGGAGGAGGAAGAAGGAGGGCTCGCATCTGATTCGGCCATCACGTCCCACTAACAATTTCTGTCAGCTCCCCAGAGGTTCCTTAATGAGCCCCACCGACACGGCCCAAGGCGAGAGCTCGGCACCGGCCCACTGAAGCTTTGCAATTATTCAGACTTGTGTTTATTTTTATTTTTTATTTTTTTTTAAAAACGTCCTCCCTCAGTCTGTTCATCTTACTGGCGACTATGTTTTCTCTTTTTTGAGTTAAATTTGATTTGTGTACTCAAAGGATGGAAATGTTGCGCAATTCTTTAATTTTTGTGGTTACTGTAACTTGTTATAATGTTTCACAAACGCACACACACACATTCATCCCTGGGTGGATAAAGTTGCTTTCCGACATGGCCGAGGGCCAAGCGTGACCTTTGCAATGGAAAAGGTGAAATGTTCTCTTCTTTGTTTTGAGAAGAAAATGCCTCCAGAAGAAACATTTTTCTCTTCACATCTCATCTTTTCATCAGTTAGTGTGTTTTTTTTCCCACTTCTTTTTTTTCTCCACTGAGTGAAAACCTCCTGTTGCCCCCCTCCCCCCTCCCACTCCTGAGAGTCCCTATACCTTTTTATCATTCGGCGACTCGGGTGCTTATTTTTTAGCTTTGCAACATGTTGCAGGTGCCAAAAGGGAGGTCACGACCCCTTCAGACTGTCACGTGAATCCATTCCATAACACGGAAAAATAAAAAAATTGGTGCAAATCTTTGTGCACTGTAGGTAAGACACATTTTCTCTTTGTGTTGACTTTGCTGCTGCGTCTTCATTTACATATACAGTAAATAGCTGAGAATTTTTTTTAATCAATTCAGGTTAACAAACACATGCTCTTTGAAGAATCACTTGTGGGAAGTCAATTCTACATCATTTACTTTCCGAGATGTCATCCTGCAAATATTGTGCCCTTGAATAAGAATCACTAAAAGTACCAATCATTTATATATTATTTTGTACATCGAAATTATTTACGAATAAAATATATTCAATTTTTTTTTGTTAGCGTTATAAAACTGTAAAATATGCTGAAAATATAACTCATAAAACGTGAATTGAACTTTTACAGATGGGAAGCTAGTAAAACAATTGAAAAATGACATTTAAAAATATTATAATGAAGTGGACCTTCCTTCCGGATTAATTCGGTTCATGCATTTGAATGAAAAACAAACACAAATACACACAATGCTTGTATCCCACATACAGGATATACGAGTGGTAGTTTGTGTGTGTGTGTCTGGGGGTTTGCAGGAGTGGGCTAGTCCGGGTGGTCGCCCCACTGTTTAGCCATACGCTTCTGCCTTCCCTTGCCTTTTCAGCCTGGCTGACCAGAGAGCTCATTTGCATTAGTGTGTGCATGTGTGTGTGTTCGTCCACGCTTGTTTGTGTGTTTGTGCGGAGACGGATAAAGAAGGGGGGGGGGGTTGAATTAGCTGGAGGCCTGTCTGCACACGGAGGCAGTGTGTGTGTGTGTGTGTGTGTGTGTGTGCATGACGAGCTCAGCATAGGGGGTGGGGTGATGGAGAGCTGGCAGAAAGAACATGTCACATGTATGTACGTAAACCCCCCCCCCCAAAATTTAACCAGCTAGCATACTTGCCTTCCACGCCAAGTGAAGAAATGCAGATAATACCACATGTTATGTGAGAGAGGCAGAGGGAACCTGGAGCCAATCCCAGCCTAGTATGTGTGAGAAGGAGGCAGCCTCTTCACCTGTCAATCACCAAATAAGCGTTCAGTCATACGTTTTATCGAACAAAATACGATTCAAACTTTAAATACACATTTGTGTGTGTGTGTGTGGTTGGTTAGACATCAACGGTTCAATCTCATTCAGTGTTGTGCTAGTGACCCCTAGGGGCAAAATTACTAACGATCCGCATGGATGAATTTGCACCCGAGAAAAATTTGTGATATCACATTCAAAAGAATAAACTTCACCCTTGGAATACTTTCTCGGTCCGGAAAAGAAAAACCGTCTCCTCTGCGTCATGTGCCAAGAGGTTTCGGGTTTGGTGTCGATGAACAAGTGTTGGCCGCACATGTGTCCTAATCCTTGCTCGCCAGCTTTGGCTAAGCCGCTTTTGTATTCTCCCTCCTTTCCTCCCTTGACCAGTTAAGTCCCGCAGGCCCGGACGATTGACAGGCCCCATTCAGCAGCATGCTGGGGGCGACAGCTGGTGAGAGGCCCGAGTGAAAGAGCCATGCCCCCGTTGTACGCGCCGCAAAGGCAAAGACGGCTGGACCGAGCCGAGCCGCAGCTGAGCCGGGCCGGGCCGCCATCCGGCGAGTCACTTCCTGGGAAATGACACAGTGGGGGGTCTTTCTCTACCTGTCTGTCCGTCCGACTGGGTTAGCTTGCGTCGTATCACGCAAGTGGTCAATATGTTTTCATCGGGGTCCGTCCATGACAGTTTCTGTGCACCTTCCGCCTAACGAGGGACTTGAGTCCATATGTGACTTCCTCATTAACAGGGCCACATGACAGGGACAGAGGTGCTGGCCACTGGCCCAGTAGAGTTGACACAGCCAGACACCAGCAGGACCCCCGTGTGTGTTTGTATACATGTGTGCGTTCCGGACCACAGATGCCCAAACCATGTGGACACCCCCCCGACCCCCCTCCCCTCCCAGTTCGGACCACTAATTACAAGCTGGATCAGCCTGACTTCAGCATCCCTCTCTCTTTGTTTGGATGTGTTTTGAAGTGATAATGGTGTCGGAGCGTCCAGCCAAGGTTGAAGGGACAGAGTCAAGTGTTATTTCCAGGATGGAGATGATTGACAGCAGCTTCTTGACTGACTTCCAGTCAAGTTAGCACAAAAAAGTTGTGTGGGTCGGAAGCTAGACTGGACTATGGTTCTGCCTTAGAGGTTCCACTTGGTCCTCTCAGCGCAATTTATCTTGATTTAATTTTCTTCATGCTTTCTCTCCAGAGAAAGCATGAATACAAGCTTTTGCTCTTTGGCTGCCTGTGTGGCACTGTACACAAACAACACTTGTTCTGTTTACTTGGAGCCGGTCACCTGGGTACACGTCTGCAATGGTTTCAAATTATTGTGGTGTAAGGTGTACTGGAGTGGGATCTGAGGTGGGGGTGGGGGTGGGGGGTAGTCGGGGGTTTGAGTGCGGTGTTATTGATGCAAACTTCTTGAAGGCTTCCTGGTTATGTAGCGGTTAGCAATTAGCTGAGCAATGTGTTGCAAAAGGCCTTATTTTTTGGGGGGTCACAACTGGAATGACTCCAAGCTCAGAATTGATGTCAGGACCAATCGCAAGAAGCCAGAGAAGCGTTTTACCCAGGCCTTCGTATGCGAGCGCTGTTACTTGTACGGTATTTAGCAGGAACAGGAACAGGATTGAATTCATCAATGCCTGTATGAAAGACATAGTATTACCTCAATAGCGATAAATAAATAAAGGTGATTAAATATATCACTAAATATGATTAAATATAAATAAATATAAATAAATATAAATAATCTGCAAGTAATAAATAAATAAATAATGGTCACGCTAAAGATCAGAAAGCAATCTATGTCCATAGGCCTTCTGTATTTATAAATATTTATAAATATGAATAAATATAAATAATCTGGAAATAAATAAATAAATAAATAAATAAGGCCTTATATATTTCTATTTAATTCAGGAAATACATAATAATAAATATCTCTTCATGAAGGCCTCGTGGAAATTTCACAACCAATATCCAAGTTTGAGCAGTTTAGCCACTTCCACTTCACTAGTAGAAGAATCAGCAGCAACATCAAAGTTGGAGCCATTTTAATGTTTTTAATGAGTTTTTTTTCAATTGTTTTGGACCCAAATTTAGTCTGATGTTGCAAAACTAATTGTCCCCTCCTGACCGTATTTTTGGGATTGTATTGAGTCATTTGTACTTTTTTTTTTTTGCTGCTCAACTAAAAATCGTTGCGTTTATGATGTCGTTTATGTGGCGAATTAGAGGCAGTGCACATCGGAATGAAAGCAACACAGAGCACTCCATTATCCGTGTCACAATAAAGCCGAGCCCACTTCACAAGGCAACCACCGATAATCAATCTTCGCCTGATGGCGGACAAAATGCAAAGCAGTGAATTAACAAACAGGCGTGACAGGCTGATTATTGATTTAATGTCAGCGGCCGGCTGGCACGTACATCTCAGAGGTGCCGCGCGCTATTAAAAGCTCTTAACGAGGGTAATTGCATTAGACACCTTTTTATGCCATTTTGTGCTTCTAATCGACGTGTAATAAGCGGCGAGGGGAGACGGGAGCTGTTGATCTGCTGAGTCAGTGGCCGTGTGATATAAGCTGAAGAGCAACCGTTCACCTTGTAGCCACAGGACATGGCCACAGCATAGGCTACACAACAAATTGATGAATAACTAGTTTTGCAATCAGAGATGCGTCAAGACTGTTTGAATATTTTAAAAAGATGACTGATAATAAAAAAAAATGCTAGCAATATCTATTTTTAAATGTGAAGACAATTTGTAATGCACAATTTGTCTTTGCGAGCCACATAAAATGATGTGGCCGGCCGTATTTGGCCCGCGGGCCTTGAGTTCCACACCTATGACATCCAGGATATGACTACCGTAATTTCCGGACTATAAGCCATACCTGAATATGTTTTGAATATTTTGTTTATATATATAAGCTGCACTGGACTATAAACTGCAGGATTCCAAGCTTGTGCATAAAGTAGCGGCTTATAGTCCGGTAAATACGGTAGCTCCAAATATGTCTGTGTCTCGATCAAATCAATCAAAACCACAACTTAGACCTGCTCCGAGCAGGTCTACGACCTCGTCTACTTTCAGTCATCAAATTATTAGATGCTCCGGGGACCCGTGAAAGAAAACGTCCGCGAAGCACCGGAACCTCCAAAGCGCAGATACGCTGTCTAGCCCCCTTGAGAAACCCCTTTAAAATGCAATTACACAATCAAATGCGGAAAAATTCCAGGTATGAATACACGAGAGTACATAGGAGGCTGGCGAGAGGCGTATAGACGGCTCAGAGACGGGACGAGATCCGAGCAGCGGGGCGGCCGGGCTTTTGTAGCAATTGGCGGCCACTCTGCGCATGTAGCAGGAGAGGTCAAATGCTCAGTGGCCCTCAAACGGCCGCACTCTGAGCGACGACAACAACAACAACAGCTCAGTTTGCGCACTCAACACTCACGCACGAGAGCGGAGGACGAATTAGGTCGGCTTCACTGGTCAAACAGCGTGAACACATCCACAGCGGGCCGCTAAACACACATTATTCTCACTAGAATGCCCCGACGATAACACAGCGGCAGGACAATCAGTGGGATGGTCTGCCTCCTTCTGGACCTCTGGACTCAGTGTGGTACCGGTTCACAAATGTGTACCTAGCATACAGTACATACACCAAAACTTGGAGAAATAATGCCAGTCGTTGATGACTGAGGGAAATAACCGCATTAGCATTAGCGCATTAGCATAAGCGCCCATTTCCTTGCTTAAAGAGACGGCCCATCCCCAATGTTGTCAATTGACGGAGACGTCTGCTAAAGATGACGCCACATCGTTGACAACGTTTACATGCGGACAATATTCGGGTTAAGGTTAAAATTCCAGTTTCCGAAACATTCGGAATAACTTGCTAGCATGGCGGAGAGTAACGTCCGCGTTTAAATATCCCGACGGTGAGAGATATCGCTTGCAATTTTTATTACTATTCATCTTTTTAAAATATTTAAACAGGATTATCCCTAATATTCAGTAGTGGTTTATAGTCGAGGAATTACGATACGTTCAGTTTGGGACACGTATTCCAAAAGTAAGAATAAGAAAGAAAGGCATTACGTTGTGGACGCAATATTCAGTTTAATTTCTTTATTATTTTTTTTATTTATTATGTTTGAATAAAATAGATGATTGTAAATATTGATTACTTTTTACGGTACGTGGGGTGGTTCTTTACCAGAGTAGATAAACTGCTAGGTCGTGGTCGGACGAATAAAAATACGATCCGTTGTTGTTCCTAATCACAGTGATGATTTCGGTAAAAAAGTGCGGTAAAAACAATCCCGACCTTGACATTTATCAGACTTTGGCTTTTCCCCCGGTGCCTTGCACAGCTTGAATGAAGGTAGGAGTCGAGCTCAAGCTAATCATCAGCAACAAATTGTCCCCTCCTGACCATCTACATAAACACAGAGCGCCTCGACCACGACATGCGGCGAGGGAATAACAGTCTTTGTGCTCGGCATGCTGGCCCGCATTCAACTTGATCACAAACGTTGCACTTTTTTTTTTACATCGACTACTTTCCATGCAAATATCTAACGGCGTCTTGGCACCTTGAAAGGCATCCATCGAGGCGGCGGATAAACAATGTAACAGCCCCATCGCCAGCGTATGATGACCCCAACTGCTTTCTCATCTACTTTCATGTGCTTTGTTTCCTTTTTTTATATATATATATTTACCCCCCTTCTTCCTTCAGAAGCTCATTACGTTGGCACAGAGTCCCATACTGAAATTATAAGAGGACTAGCGACAGCGCTCGTTAGCGGCCTTGTCAATCCGTCGGCGGCGGGCAGAGAAGGAAGCAATCGGCGTCGGGGTCAGCGATGAAGATGTTCCTTCCCTATTCATCCATCTCATCTTCCGGGAAATCAATTTACGCCGCGTCGGCGTCACGACAAAAGCGCTGATATGAAAGAGGAGGGAAACATCTTTAGAGACAAAGATGGAGGAGAGCCCAAGATTCATTTAGATACAATCTAATCAATGTCACTCATCCCGTCCCTTTTTTTTTTTCCCTCCACCACCTGAAGAAAACCACTCACTTCCTCTACATTCAATCCCGTAGACTAGCTTTAATATTTTTATCGAACTAGCGATACGTTTCCCGTCGCTTGTGTATTCCGGTGGACTGTCGGCGGGTGACACGGCGGCTCACGTTAATGTCGCTTTCCCGCAAGTGTCAACTTGGTGCTTCATTAGTTTTGTTTGCTTGACGGCAAACTGAAGGCAAGGCGGATAAAAGAGGAAAGTAATTGGCGGCGGGAATGAACCCCATGGCACGTCTCGAATGTGAACGACGGCTCCGTGCCACACGCGCTGGTCAGGTGAGAAACGTTCAAGTGGAACAAGGCTGGAGCTCCACTCCCGGAAGCGTGTGCCAGTGTGTGTGTGCGTGTGTGTGTGTGTGTAGGCTTTCATTCCAGTAGATGTCATGCTGTTTGAGCAAATGCTTCTCTGTGAAGGCCATCCACTGCCTGCTGCCGGTGCCATCACCCCTGCTGCATGAAGTCTGCCTTGTGCCAACGCCGCTAATGCCAGGAGCCTGCAGGAACCCGCACCCCCCTCCCCTCCATCCCTCACCCTGCATCTCAGCAGAGCAGATGTCACTCAATTGCCCTCCGCCTCCTCCCTGCAAAGACGAGAAAAAAAGAACACAAGCCAAGCGTGCCCCCCGACAGGCGGCCGCGTCAGTGTGCCGGGCGGGCAGGCGGCGCCCAACTTGCTGGCGGTAGGAGGGCGGGGGGGTGAAGGGGGGGTGTTTTTGGTGTTAGGGGGAGGCACAGCATGAATGTTGTCGAGTTTTCTCACTCCATCGTCCTAACGCCCACCACCGCCGGCAAGCCGCCTAAATCTCACAGCACAATTAAGCGTTCACCACACCGGCGATCCCGCCGCACCCAAACGCTCGCTCGTGATGTCACGCGAATTGACCCACGTCCATTTCCGACACCCACCTTCCAAAATAAAGACGCAGTACGACAGGTCAGGTCTCTGGAAGATTCTGTTTCCTAATTTACTGTATTTCCGGAGCATGCTAATTAGCCACTCTGGGGTGAGCGAAAATGCGAGTCACCGCTCACCCCACCCCCATCCCAAAAAAAAAATAAAAAAAAAGAGCAAGTGCGGCGGCCGGGCGGGCGGACGAACCTACAAAGTGCATCTACGCTCGGGCCCCCTGCGGCATTCTTTGTTTCCACTTGAGGCGCCGACATCCTAGCCGTTCTTCTGTCAAGCCATCGGAGATGTTATCATCTAGGCAGGGGAGCCCGTATCAATAACCTTGCAGGCTTCTCTTGCGCGAGGAAGCTCAAACCGCAGGGGCTAGCTGCAGGGATGGAAGATAATGGGATTGAGGTGGTACTTAAATCTCAACCAACCATGGCAGCTCAAGTAATTAGCGGATGGGATCCATACTGGGGGCGCTAAGCAGGAACGCTAATGCTACCCAGCGTTCTTTCATATAGTCCGAGCAAAATAGGTCGAGTTTGATGCCGGAAGCATATTACCGTGGTCCATAAATAGTTTTACCGAGAGGATGAAAGTATTTACCTGCGCAAAGAGGCGTCACTGCATTTTTATGGTTTTTGGGTTGATGCCCCCCCCCCCCCCGCCCTTCACAGCGCAGTGGGATACTTTCCCTCCCTCAATTACATCTTTCGCCTTCAGTGACATTTTTCACAGTCGTTTCACAGCGGTGTCAGAGGAGCCAGCCGAGGCCCGGTCTTTCTATTGAGCCCTCATTAGGGCGAACAATGGACTTCCCTGCCATCTAATTAGACGTGGTTAATGAGCAGAGGCGGACCCCGGCGCAGCACTGTCTTAAGAGGAGGCGGGGGATGCGGTCAGGGCCCGAATGGAAAGGGGGGCTCAATTCTAACCATTTTACACATGGTTGATGACCACAAAAAATTAAGATTGGATTATCGTGTGCGTTTGAAAATCAACTCCAAAAAGTCCGACATGACAATATGTTAGCGTCAGTCAAGCTAGCTCATAGCAGCATTTCTGACCGAGGCGTAAAAAAAGAAAAAAAAAAAGGAGGAAGCCCTCCCTCCCTCCACAAACATCATCCACATGAGGTTGTTTGCAATCTAAAATATTGCTATTTGCAGAGTTCCGCGCGGTGGCAATAATGTAAATGAGACAAGCTCCAGATGCATGCGGGGTTGATAACAGTTAACAAGTGAAAAAGCAGCTGGTAGTTAATGTACGGCATGAAGAGACAGTGAAAGGCAAGCTGCTCCGTTCATTTCTCCATGATGGCAGCGCTCTTTTGTTTCCGTCTACGGACTCCCGACTTTGCGTGGCGCAAAAACACGGCAGGGTGGCTCCATTTAAATGACTACCTTGCTCCATAAATCACCACTTTGCACACATCCCCACATTAAGGCACATTACATTCCATGCAAGGCGGCGTCTACCTGAGCTGCCAGCGAGCGTGCATGTGAAATGTGAGTTTTGTGGGCTGAGAGGCAATTTAGAGACGGCAAAAAAAAAAAAGTGTGTTATCGGCCCCGGATGTATACGCGCGTGGTATAAACGCCGGGAATGATGTCAAGGTCAGGGCGCGTGGAAATAACTCAAGCTAATTTCACACATTTGTTCTCCGGGGGCAGCAGAAATGCATTTGAGCGGACGGACGGATGGACGGAGAGTCATTTGCAATGATAGCGTGAGGCACGCTAGCAAAATGCTAATCAAAGCCAGCCATTTCCCCTCAACAGCAAACAAACGCGGCCTGAACTTTCCCATTCAAGGCGGACTGACAGCGAAACACAAGAACAGCAAACGCTTTGCTGTTTTTTTTTTTTTTTTCATTCAGCGTACGTCAGCCGCCGCGGAAAAATATCAACTTCAAATGTTGAACGCTAGCAAAGAAAGACGTTTTGTCTGCTTTTGTTGGCTCGGGCTTGATATGGCGCGTGGGCCTTTCAAGACATTTGTTCGACTCAATTTCTGCCCGTGTTACATGTGTAGATGAGCAAGTGGCGGCAGCGTGAAGGCACCGGGCGCTATTATGGGGAGAGAATGACAATGCGCTTGGAAAGAAAAAAAAAAAAAGAGTTGATGTAAAGAAAGCGGGCGACGGAGATTGCGATAGAAGTGGTGAGAGATCGCAGTGATGGGATGTGTGTGGAGATTGTAAATTCAAACGCTTTGCTGCCCTCTTATTGTTTTCCTTCTTTTTACAATTCCTCATCGGGTTTGAAGTCTTTGGTTTTGTCGTCCGGCGTAACATGCATGAGATTTGATTGATGTCGGTAGAAAGTCAAGCGTCTTACGTTCCTCTCTCGATGTCCACGTTTACCTCGCGGCGTCCGTTTGTGTCGAAATGTTTTGACCAGTTTCCCGTTAGTGGACACAAGCAGATGCTAATTTATGCACGTTTCCTCTCACAAGTCCTCGCTGCCAGCATCTGTCCAAACACTCGAGAGCAAACCTGCATGGTTTCTATACGTGCTCTGCTATTCATGCCCGGGATTCTTTTCTTACTTACGAGTCGAGAGTACTTTGCAGATTTCAATGACAACACCTGGTTGTGTCTGACATTTGGAAAACTTTCTTTGGCGGGAAAGTTTCATTGGAATCACGAAAAAAATATTGAAACGGCTTTTTTTCTTTTTTTGGGACATGTTTAAAAAGTAAACATACTTATGTAAATATGAATCAGTTCAAAGCAATTTGTGTTGCAACTTTTGGTTGTGTTAGATTGACTTTTGTGATTAGAGTACGCTTAGATATTAATTTTGCTCCTCGGAACAATTTGGTCTGTGTTGGGGCCATGTTTTGCTGAAGTTCGTTTTTTGAGGGGGACAATTAAAAATGAGGGTTCACTTTTTCTTTAGCATCATCATTTGTCTTTTTTTTTTTATTTAAAAAAAGAATCTGGATTTTATTTTTGAATTTCAATTTTTTTTCATCATTTTTTTTGTCATTTTTGCTTTTGTTTAAAAAAAAATCTGGATTTTCTTTTTGAATTTTAATTTGATTGAAACGCTAGCTTTTAGCTTTAGCCTTAAGTGAATAAACAGTGGACCACAACAAGTAGGCGAGGGATCAAACAGGGACGAGGGATCACTAAAACTTTGGTGAACAAGTTACATTTAAGTGCAGTGCGGTCGTCTTATTCTTGACAGGAAACTTAGAGAGGTGGGACTCCGGGAGAAAGCGTTGCTTGGAGGAAACCCTCGTTGTTGTTGTTTTTCCAAGTGGCATATCGCATTTGAATTTCACATGCTGGCAGCAAGCTGGTCACACTACTTTAACCTCGATCGCCATCTAGCGGTCGTGCTCATAACCTCTCCACTAAATATATATATATATATTTTTTTTTTCTCTAGTGTGACTTTATATATATATATATATAAATATAGTTAGTTTTATTGAAGTCAGCGTATAAGATGACTTAAGACTAAGTGGACATTATAAATAGTTTTCGATTATAAATATTAAAATAAATGGAATTAACATTACAATAAAAATTAAAATAGATAAATTATCCGACCCATCAAACTGAGGCAGAGTCGAGAAAATAGTGCAAGGAAGTGTGCACATGTGCAGTGTGTTTCCAGAGGCGCTGCAGTGCACCTTAGCTCTGTGTAATGAAATCACACGGGTCAGCAAGGCCAGCAAGGCTCAGGCAGGTCACCCAACAGATCGGAACTAAGCTGCTTTGACCCGTCCTGGTACAGCTTGCCAAGCACGCACGCACTTATATACACGCACAATGGAACATGGAGTCCAAGTTGCTTCACACGCATCCAATGAGTTTTTTCTTGGAGTTTTTTTTTTTTTTTGCCATCGGGAAGCTGTCCTTTAAGGAGAAAATTACGTCAAGAAATTAAATCAACAGGCAAAGTGATTCATGTTGCTGTAAACACAGAAATGCTACATCAGATTAAGCAACTGCAACGAGGGTTATTATGAACGGGGCAACGCTTTAATCATTCCTCTTCGTCTCAGATTGCCCGAGGCTCTCCATTAGAATAAAATGAAACAATGAAAATGTAAATATTGACAACACGCGTCGTTATTTATTCCAAAAGATCAGAATATTGCCACTGTTTTGTGCTAATATGAAAACATGCATTTGCATGAAGTAGCAAAGAAATGCAAATCCTTCGCAACATATTTCGGTGAGCAGCCATCAGCGTGTCGGAGGTCAAAAGTCAACAACTACAGATGCCTTCTCAACTCCGGAGGAGGACAATCAATTAGCGCGAGCCGGATCTCACGTCCGTGCGGATCCGGCAGGTCCTCGTAAATTTGAATGTCAAAGGAGCTGGCCGGTTGCAGGGTTAAACACGTAATTAGTCGAGACAAGTCGGCGCAAGGAGCGGCCCGAGTCGTCGGCCCTCCGAGGCATCGCGATCTGCCGCGGCGATATTAGAAATGCAATTGTCCTCCGCAGACGCCTGTTTGTCTGCAAATTGACTTTTTTATTATGCGGCGAGTGCAATCATTAAATATTCCATGCCCTGGGTTGGCACGGCTACTCAACCACACCGGGGGAAGAGTTAACAGGTCCTGACGTTTGTTTGAAATAATGTTTATTTATCAGCGCTAATACAAAATGCCCCGGACTGTCACTCTCCTGGCTTCGCTGAATACAACTACGAGGAAAGATGCTGAGAAGTTCCCAAAACTGAGTTCGCTTTGGTTTCTTCACAGTTGCCGTGTCGGCTTACGACGAATTGTGAATTAAGACATGAATACGAGAATAGACAGGCACTGGCCACGCGGTGGAATTCATACATAAATAGAAGGCCGGATTTATTCTCTTATCTCCATAGCAACGCATTCACAGGCCTGGGTAGATCTGAGAAGGCGTAATATGAAATATTTGATGATATGTGTTTACATGTGTTGTCTATCTCGGTCAGCGTCACGGCGAGACATTTGCAAGTCATGCTGTTCGGATGAGCCGCCGAGGAGAGGATAAAAAGTCCAGCCGGGAAAAGGAGGTAGAAGAACGAGGACGGAGTGACTTTTGGTGGGGTAAGTGCACGCGTCTTCACGATGCTTTTCGTCATTTTCCGGAAAAGAATCGGAATGCAATTTAGCCATGGTGGGACGCGGTGAACTCCCGCGTGTTTCGGGACGATTTTTTTCGGACTGGCGGGTCGTGGGGCTCGGTAAAGTTGTTGACAAGCTTTTTTTCACAGTGGGGCCTGATGATCGATTAATCGGCTGGTCGGTTAAATCGGACAAAATGGTCGACCGTGCAGATTATTTTGACCTTTAATTAATTCGATAACATAACCTCGTATCCTGAATGTCATTTGTTATTCAGGGACATAAATTTCAAAAGTAAATGAATTTTTTGTCATTTATGCAACCTATCACTATTTTCACACAACCTAAAGTCACGATTAATTAAAAAAAAAAAAACCATCAGACGTTTTAAATATGACGCTTTAAACTATTGGTACATCATTGTAACTTCATTGATTAGGTGCTTAATCTCTAACCCTTATTTTTAGTTCATTTTATTGTGTTCATACAAAATTTTATTAACAAATGCAAAATAGAAAATTGACAAAAATGTTATGTTTGGATATATAAGGGACCAAAAAGGATTTTTTTTCCCCTAACTTTAATTTTACACGTTTTTCATGGGGAATAGTGACCAGGCCGGCCTGCAAAAATAATTATTCCCATTGAATTACATTGGAGAGATGTTATTTCATGCATTACATTTTTTTTTTAATTGATCACTTTTTTCCTGCTCAAAATCAACTAAAAATTTTTTTTTTAAAAATCCATCTCGGTCAGGTCTTAGTTGATAGACTCAAACAACTTCTACGCGTCCTTCATTGCTGCCTTTGACAGATGTGAGTAGCACTCGCGAAAATGTGGGGGATGGTGACGAGAGGGTGCGGGCGCCGGTGTGGGGGTGGCGCCGGTGTGGGGGTGTCAACACAGGGGCTGAAGGAGTGTGCGCCAAAGCATCGTAAAAAAAATAATAAACAAATCAGAAACAATTAAGTGTGAACTCTCATGGAATATTCATAGGCGAGCAGCCTTTGCGTGACAAGCCATCACGCCACCTCGAGTCCATTTTTTTTTTTTGTTCCTGCTCTCCGTGTCCCGTTCATGGAGATGTGGCTGCCACTTAAATCAAATTAGTCATTTGCAAATTGAATCAACAATTAGAGCAAAAGAGCTACATGGCATTAGCGTCAGTTCACTCATGTTTGTCAACCTATCAGCGAAAGCTCTATTTGTGTTTTTTCCTGCGGTGCTTTAACTCCTCGACGGTGCGTTCAAAGTCATGGCTGTAGCTCAAGGCCGAAGGCCCCCCTCGTCCTTTTTCTGCCAGGGTCACCGAGCGTCACCGCGGCATGGGCGCCTTCTTTCTTTGCCAAAGCAAATTTGTTCCCTTCGCCGACTCTTTGATGGATCCGGTGGCTGCGCTTCTCGTGCTTGATTTCTATCGACATCTTTCACTCGGCGCCACCGTGACGTTTTTGTCAAAAACGTGGCTGGCGGAAACCAAGCCGTCCTCATTATGCAAATAGCGCTGACAACATGTTGGCTTTTATAAATCACAAGTCAAGTCGTATTTGAAGACCTTTGGAGAAACTGTCAGGACTATCTCCGTGGCGTTTGCCTGCCATGTTGACATGGAAACAAACGGAGCTTATGACGTACGCCACGGCAAAATGACAAAAAGTTTTGCTGTGAATTTGCTTTGCTTGAAGTCCCACAAAGCTTTGCTTGGTGGCCATGGAAGGCCTTCAAACATATTCCATACCACAGGGCAACTTAGACCACAGAAAAAAATATTTCTACACCCCAAATTTTTTTTTGCTATATTTCAAAAACTTTTCAAATATATATATATATATATTTGTTGGGGTGGGACGGTCGAACACTTTTTGTTTTTTGCTGACAATATATTGTGCAGGTGTGTCATCATTTTTCATAAGATATTTCCGCTGTACTAATTTTTTCCCCCTTAATACATTTCAATGGGTGTCGATCCTATGTAGAATTTTATGTATGATTTTAAGTTGTAATATCACCACTCACCACTAGATGCTAGACATGGCTTGGTTTTGTTTACCCCAAGTCGTGAATAGGCCTAGTTTGTTTTGCGGAATTGGAACAACACAGGACAAACATAGTACCAGAATAACATTATAATTTTGAGAGACTTGATTTTTGAAAAAATACACAACTTGCTTGCTGTTCAGTAGTTTTATGCAATTTTTTTTTTTGCAAGAAAGCTTACGTTTGGTTAATACGCATTTGAAAAGTGTCAATTTATAACAACAATGAGGATGGATGTGTGACCAAAAATGATGATAAACAGTGGGGGTAGTTTATTCTAAATCCTACATTTTCAGGCCTCTCTCAAACACAATACACGAAAAAAAAAGTGACAATGATCATTTATAAAAAAAAAAAAAGAAAAAGAACAGAAAAAAACATCCGCCTAACTCGATCCTTGTAGCAGCTGAAGTTCTAAGAAACATGACGCCTGGATATTAGTCGACAAGCCAAACATAGAAAAAAAAACAGAAAGCGAGAAGAGAGAAGGGAAAAAAAACGTCAAGAGTCAATTTTAATATTCATGAATTTTCTACCAGCTCAGTTCAGCAGTTTCGATTAAGCATTAATTAAGAGCCAGAGGGGGAAGCAAACAAAAATAAGGAGCTGAATGACTAATGATGTTGGTGTCGATGTGACTCCTGCATGGGCATGAGTACCAGCGGTGTGGGCGGGCGGCCCGACAGACGGCTGGGCGTCTGGGCCCACCTCTACCCACCTTTCCATTTTTTGCTTTCATTGTTTCTTTTTTTTTTTCCCCACTCACTCACCCAAAAAATAATAATTAAATTGGTGTTTACATGGACATTTCAATATTATTTATTATTATTGTAATCATCATCAGTTGCCATTTAAAGTTGGAGTTTATGGAATTCATGGATAAGGTCTATTTTTTTTATTTTTTATATTTGGCTTCTATTGAAAACCAAAAGGTGGGATTAAAAGGAAAAAGCATAAATGATACTGCCTTTGTGTGTGTTTCTTAGGATAGCCATCTTATTTAATCAAAATGATGCTCTTCACAAAGGCAGTGCTCAGTAATTAAAAATAAATTAAAATTTCATACATTTTGTAATACGTGACTGCACTGTACGAAATCTTAGTTCATTCATTTTAATGGGAATATCAAGTCTGAAGTTCTTTTTTTCTAATTATTCTTTCCATTTTCATAATTGTTTTAAAAATCTTAACTCAAACTAAAATGTACAATAAATATTATTCAAGGGTAAAGAAAATATTTGACCAAATAAAATGAAGATGGGCTGTATGGGTCATTTTCAAATTGGATTATTTTAATGACTTATTATAAAATTTTGGATTTACACAAAACTCCCTTTGGGTTTCTCTCCTGTCATTATTAATATGAAACTAATTTGCTTAATACATATGAATGTATTTGCCAAATATGAATAAACAGCATACATTTGAATCATTATTGTCACGGCCCCAAAATGTCAGTGTGGCCACAATTTACATCTTATAAATATTTTGGCTTCCTGCTAAAAATGAAATAAAGCAAACCATTATCAAAAATAAAACCGAAGTTTGACAAAAGGCTTTGCAGTCTGTGCTCCCACAAAAGCAGAGCTGCGAGAGAACAAGAAAAAAAATAAATGATATTGTCGCAGAGGTATTAGCCTTAAGCCTGCCTCCTGATACGAGATTGCGTTGGTGAATTGCGACGAGGCGTTTGAGCTCAGCGGCGCCGGTGTCAAACGCCCACCGGCTGCTCTCGCACCCCGCCGTGACGAGGAAAAGAAAGCCGCTCCATCCCAACCTGTAAATCTACACATTGCCATGTGCGCGCACAGACAGGAAATGCCAAGCAAACAAACGTCTATACAAAACACATATGGATGCTTGAGCCCTTCCAATCATGACGGTCCCGTCGAGGTAGCAAAGCTAGCGCCCCGAGGTCTTCATATTATTCTCGGAATACATTACGGTGGACTTGGATAAACTTTGGGCCACTTCAATGAATAACATTTAGTTGGGAGCTTGTTTTGTGGGTTTTTCCGATGTGTGTGTGCGGAAAAAAAATCAACCAGCTATAGAAGAAAACAGACAAAGTCAAAAGTCAACGATCAATTGCCAACTATCAATGTTTTGTGGTGAAAAGTGAGAACTTTGCATATCAAAAGATTTGCATTGCTCATCACAGAAGCCCGTCCATTTTTAGGAGTACCGCAAAGCTCAATCTCGGCACCCCTAACATTTCTTACCTTTTACTCTGTCCTTTTGAAAGAAGCTAGAAAAGTGTGTAACCAGAACAACAAATAAAGCAAGTTACAATTCTATTATAAATTATTTTGGTCATGTTGATGCTATATGAAAATGAGTCTACTTTCTTTAGCGGGGTTACAAAATGTTGCTTTTATGATTCGTTTTGCGGTGGCTCCGCATTTTAGTAACCTTTCTCCGAATTGATGGTTTCGTAACCGACTATGTTTCTTTTTCATAAATGCAAGCATAAAATTTAATTATACATACATGCCTAGCTGGAACCTCAACACTCCGAACATTGCTCCATTGCGAGTTGCCTATTTCACAAATGGCAGCACGAGCGTCGGGTGGGGGAGCGGCGTCACCCCCTTTCACAATTCATTACCACAAATTAGGGTTCGATAAAATTGCTATTCAGAGATAATTAGGAGTTCTTTTAGCGACAAGCCCTAGGAGTAAGGGGGTGGGGGGGATATCTAGCGCCGCCGGGTCAATGGGGTGGAAGGACACAAGCGACGTGACCCAACGCATCAGCGGTCACACGCCGAGATAGAAAAAGGCCGATCTCGCTCACCTGCTGAGCTGTGAAGACGTTCCAAATGAAACAAAGCAATTTCCGGCCTCCCGTTTTACACACGGAGGATGGCTAATAAGGTTGTTCTTTCATCAATTAGCACTTTCCGCAAAGCACACGCTAACTGTCGTCACGTTTCGGCGGGAGTGAAATGTCTGCCGGGGTGACAGAATCCGACTGAGAGTAACTAAAAAGTGAGAGACTGCGTGTGATTATTTCCGACAACTAAGCTTTATCTTCCCGAGCGTTTCAGGAAGTGACACGTGATTGTTACTTGAGTGGAGTCGTTAGTTTTGATGACTTTCCCGCGTCTTTGGCGGCCGATGTCATCCGCTAGTTCCCCCCCTTTGGGCTGTTTGTGCCCTTCATTCACTCGCCGCCTTTCCTCGGGCCACCTTCACGTTGGCTGCCGACCCGACGCCACTGCAGGGGCCGTGTGAACCAGCCAGTCCGGTCGCCTCGCATCAGCGTCGGGCCGGAATGCGTTGTGGCCTGGCCTCGGCCGGGGACGCCACTCTGGGGAAGGGGGGGGGGGGGGTCAAGCAGGTGCTTGGTATAGAGTGGGGGAGGGGCTGGGATGATGATGCTGGCCATTGTGGTGAGGGTGAGGTGGACACAGAGAGCCTGTGGGCTCCCCCCCCACCCCGCCCTCACAGAGGTCACTGCACCGGATCAAAATCGCAGAACAGGATGTCTTTGCTCATTAAAAGTCCTCCCGTCGGTTCACGGACACTACGTGACAACCAGTCTTGTTGGTCTTGCGCAATCCTCCAAAAAAAAGGATCTTCGCTCTGCTGTCATGTTGGTCCTCTCAACTCAGAGGTGTCGGATTTCTTTTTCTACTCCTCGTGTATTGAAAGAAGCTTTTGGCACTGTAGACATTGCGCGCTCTCTGATCAGCAATTTGGGTCTTTCAAGTTATTAAATGCTGTAAGGGAGCCTCTGGGGACCACCACAACGCTCGTCGTCCACAACATGAAAGAAGAAAAGTACCATTTCTACTCATTGTGCCTAAGTGCTCGATGAATGAGATTGCATATCTCGTTGTGTTGATGTCAGAAAGCTTCTCAATGGTTGGAGACGCTTTGGTGTGGTTCTTCAGCAACACGGGAGGTGTCACATATCCATTCTCTCGCTTGAGAATGAATTTTATGGAGGTGACAAGCATGCAGGAGGTGTCGTGCCCCTACAGGGGAGGGAAAGTGACTTGGTTGATCTTTGACCCTCACAAGAGGCTGCAAACATGTATCTGCTGTTGGTGCCACTTATTAATGTTTATAGTTTAATCGTCACAACCCGGTATTGACTCCTGGCTCAACGAGTAATGTATTAAGAAAGCAAATATTACATTTTAAGGATAAGTCATAGATGCTGTTTGTCATTTAAAACACTTGGAACTCTAAAGATTTACTTGCACCTTATAAAAATAAAATGGAGCTAGAAATAGCCTCTATAAATATATTTTATTCTATATATATATATTTTTTTTTTAAATATTATATTTTATATCATATGCAAAAAAAACAATATAATCAGACGAAAAGGATTTTTAAAAAAATGAATTTATAAAGGTCCCCAAACCTTTGCACTATTTCTTCAAAAATCTAGCTCTTCTTGATTTTTGCAATGATTTTTTCATTTTTTTATTCCATTTATTTTTTTTATATTTTCTACATCTGCAAAAAAAACCAGCAATATAATCAGCCAAAAAGAATCCAAAATTACAAAAGAAAAATAACCCTCGAACCTTGGCATTATTTCTTCAAAAATCCAGCTGTTCTTGGTTTTTCCTATATATTTTTTTTAATACCGTCAAGCACCCCAATCAAAAACTACTCATTTTAGTTCTAAAAAAATAGAAAATGCTCCCATTTTTCTAACGGTTGCCCAATGGACTAAACGAAAGCCGTCGAGGCTTCTCCAAGGTTGACCGGTTCAGGCCGCAGCAGCCAGGCTGCGTGAGCGGGGCTCAGGAGGTGGCGTTTAGGCGCCGACGCCAGGGGAAGTGACAGTTGACAGTTGCCGCGTAGTGCGTCGGGCTGCCAGTGTCACACCTGGCAGCTGTCAATCACAACGTTCCAGAACACCTCGCTCCCCGACACCAGCGCGCCCGCTGCCAAACACGCCGCGAGTGTTGACATCCATCCACACGCCAGTGCTGGCCCACTCCGACTGTACTCATCTTGTCAGGATGAGCAAGAGGCTTGGGGTGGGCTGGGGTGAGGCTGGGGTGAGGCGGGGGTTCGTCCGAGGGAGGGAAGCAACCAGCTATTTACATATCACACAGAAAGGTCACAAATAGCCTGCAGGCGCTGTGCTAATTACCGTAACGTTACCAAAAAAAAAAAACAAAAGCTAAATTGAAAGACCAAAAAGGAGTTCTTTGGGTCTATAATGATAGAAACAGGTGAGGATAAGCGGAGAATAAGTGGCCGCACCTCCAAAAGAATCTGAGTGAAGGTCAGAGAAAGAATGTCAAGGTTGAAAATTCATCCCGCTGCCATTTTTTGGGTGGCGCCAGATGGACGAGCGGCGTCCTAAAGCGAAGCCGTGAAGCACGGGCCTCTAAAAGTAGACCCAGACCATATGACGCGTGGGATCTCCCGTAGCCGAATAAGCGAATCAACCTTTATAATTCATTGTGACAAGCTGACAAGGAAAATGAGTGTAAAATTTTATACTTACATGAATTTTTGTGTCACATCGCCGTCTGTGCACTTGTTTTTTCCGCCCCGGCCATAGCCGAGGGCTTCTTTCTCCGTGGGCTCGGCGGACCTCGTTTCCAGGCCTTCGGACACATCGCCCTTCGCCCTAGTGAATTTGCTGATTAATTTTGGATGCGAGCCTTAATTAACACCCCCAAAGGAAAGTGTAGATTTCCTAGCCTGCATTTTGCTGCGGCGGCAGACGACGCCAGCGAGTGTGGAGAAGGATGACCTCAGGGAGACAGACGCGCTGATGTCCGAAATGACATTAAAGGAGCAAGAGCGAGGCCCGGGTGACTGCCGGGCCCGAACCTACGCGAGGGCCATGCCTCGGGAGCTCGGAGGCCTTTTAATCAGCGGCTGGAAACGACTTGCCTATTAGTCTCATTTCATTTGCTTTAGCCCGGCGCTCGCGTGATGCCACCCGACGCTTGAATCACGCCGCTCCCGTGCCAGCGCTGGTGACGCCTCCGGCCCACCGTCATTAATTGGTGCCACTCTCTTACTTCCAGTGAAATTGGCAGATGACGGAAAGGGGCGAAATAAAAAAATGTGATTTCGTTCGTGTCGAGGTTTCTTTTTTTTTTTTTTTTTTACCTCCTTCTTCCGCCTCAACATCAGGGCGGATTTTGCTAATTGGCTTGAATGGCACCCATCTCACCCTTGTGACAGCCAAGCAGGATGCATGTGAAGCTGCGGGCAGCTTGGAGAGCTGTCACCAGCTTACACTAGTTCCAAAGGGACGGAAGTGCGGGAGGGATGGGGGGGGGTCACATGGAGACAAAGAACGCAGTGAGGACATGGCAACGTCACTTTAGCGAGACCTTGAACAAACTCGGGCTTTGTCTCCACTAAAGATAAACACAAATACTTTCAGTGAAAACAGGATCCAACAATCACAACAGTGGTTTCCAAACTACGGCCCAGGGGCCACTTAGGGTCCCTTTTTCGCCAGACACGAAACACAATGGGCAGAACATTTTCACGGGACGAGTGCGGAGCATAAAGTTGGAGAATGTCAAAGTAGCCCTCTAGATTTTTTTTCAAACATTGGTGCTCGATCCATAAAGTTTGGATGAGGTGGACTGCGGTATCCATACTGACCACATCCAGTTAACCAGTTTTTAAACACTCTAGTTGACTTCTTGGGCAAGCTTTTCTTTCCCACTCACATTCAAGCAGAAGAGCCAAAAAGCAGAATTCCAGTTAGGCCATAAAGTGCAGCTGTAATTGGGACATTTGGGGGGGGCGTCGGGTTTCAGAGCCGGTGAGATGAACGTGTCAGAAAGCAGACCTAAATCACTTGGGTCTCATTTTTCCGGACATCAACTCTTCCTGCGAGCGTATGGGACAAATTAAGCATGATATCGTGACAAAAAGGGGCTCCTACTCCAGAGTCCAGTTGCACTAAATGATCTCCTCATCTTTTGTCTCCCCTCCGCAGGATTCCATTTGCCATCTCGCCGTGTTGCCGGCCCAAACAATGCAGCCGATTGTTACTGAAAGCCCGCTCGGCCCTGCCAGAATCTTTAGCATCAGGACGGCAAGCGAGCGGGCTGTAATGGATCCACCCCGCCGGCCCGCCCTTCGCTCCGTGGCTCTTTCTCAGTCCGACAAGCATGATTTGGATCCAATTTGTTGCTCTTCAAGTGGCCCGGTGAGCTCCTTGGAGGCGGAGCTTCAACACAGGAAGCTAATTGTATTCTAGACATAACAGGTGCATCACGTTGTATGCAAACCTAGCGAGAGGCGTCTAATCACTCTCCCAGAATGCCCGGTATTCCCGTCAAGAGTTTCTTTGGAACGCTTCCAGCCACCTTTGTTGGAGGAATTCCAAAACCAAGCGTGGGAGAAAGAGACGAAGAAAACGATCAGGCCCGAGCGGCGAGTTTAAACCTGCGCCGTGAATCGTGATGTGCTGTATCGGATGCGAGGGATTGTTTACGCTCCACCTTGTCATCAGACCCTGGTGACAGGCCGCCATTATCCCCCCGGCTGCAATTTAGTCTCCAAAGGGAAATATATGTATGAAAAGCAAAGCGAGGGGGGGGGGGGGGGGGTCTCCCTGATGCTTTATTGATGGAGCGGCAGCCCTGTTATCTTTGGGTCCAATTTGTTTTTGGAGAACTGTGATTTACATTTCACTGGGATTACACCTTTTAATGCTGTACCAGAAGTGGGCAGCGGCTGAAAGGAGGTGGCGATGAGGGGAGGGGGGGGTGAAGGTGCCTGTCTTTGGGGGGGGTTCAAACGAGGCATTTCCAGGTCCTCCAGTGGAGAGGATTACAATTACAATTAAAAATCAAAGGCCCCCGCGTGGCCATCAAACAACTGCGTGACGCTGCCAAGTGGCCGCAGATGTAAAAGCGCTTTAACAGCTAATTGTTCTTTATTATCGTTTGTTGGGATGTTACTCCACAAGTGTTATTATAGGCAAGGTCCAAATGGCGTACTTAATGGGCGCGGGTTAATAAAAAATACGCACATGACAACATCAGCAGCGGTGCCAGCGGAAAGATTCATTGAGCTTGTTGGACAAGTTCAGCTGATCAAAAGAAATGAATTGAATAGAAATGAACTGCACAGTACTTATGAATACTTTGATTTTTCAGTAAGCAACACTTTTACTCGTACTTCATTTGATCTTTGCGGACACAGCATGAAAATAAAAACCAGAAAAAAGAAAAATATTTTTAAATTTCTGAGTTTTGCCAAACTTTGCACAAGCTTGTTTTCGTTTACAACTGAAATTTCAAAAAGTAAAAACAATTGTAAGCCTGACAATTAATTAAATAAAGGCTATTTTTAAATATTTTTGTAGTCAACCTTCATTATTAATTATTTTATGCATTATATGTTATGTTTTATTTTTATTTATTTATTTTGCTTATTTATCTTCTTCCAGTCAGCGATATTATGTAAAACACGCTCAGCGGCGTTGCATGCATAAGCGAATGTAAATTTCCCGTGACTCCGACGCATTTCTTCCCTCTGAGGCAAGTAGGCCACTTGAAATGAAAATCACACTTATGTCACGTGGATGACGATTCACACATTTCAAGTCTGCAGCTCCGTAAGAGGAACCCGTTTTGTCTCCAGTCACAACCCAATCATTTAAAAAAAAAAAAAATAAATAAAGAGTTGATAAAGTAACACAATAGTCACAATCATGCTAACAGCGAGGGAGCGTGCGGCTTGTACATGGCGTCTCCCATATGGGCCTGCCATGTGACAAAGATGGCGGGATCACTTCCATACAGATGTTCACCTCTGTTTCGGCAGCAGCCGAGTCCATCTGTCTTTACAGTGAGCTACTTAGCGCGGCGCCATAGCGGGCATATGGACTTTACACAAAAGGTTACCCCACATAAATTAGGCTGAATGGCAAGCTGTTGGCGACAGGCGTCTGTCTGTCGTTCTTTATCGCTCTCTCTCTCTCTCTCTCTCTCTCTACGACACACACATTAAATCGATTCAATTCAATACAACTGTAGTTACACAGCGCATTTTGCAACAGCTGCAGCAGTAATAAAATGTTTCACATCTAGCAATGGGAGACAGTGAAAACAGTCAATTGAAACACAATAATAAACTAAGTCAATCGAAAGCCAAAGAGAGATCCAATACAAGAGCTCATGCTCTCCGCTCATTTTTACGAGTCAATGTTCGGTTTTGCAACATGCAAACTCCAAACTGAAAGGCCCAGGCCTGAGATTCCAAGCAGATTTGGACTTGAGTCTTTTTGCTGTACAACAGCAGAGCTTGAATGGCTTGCTCACAATTTTTTATTTATTTATTGTGTTTGTATATTGAGTGCACTGCATTATTGTCATGCTATGCGTTGCACAGGACCCAAAAGCAGGGAGGCAGGAGAATTAGGATGTAATGAGCAAGACTATTTACTAACAAAAATAAAATACATGATCAAAATTTTGAGGGGGAAAAATAATAATCAAAATTTGAAGTACCAACAAAACACCAGGGGAAAAAAAAAAAACAGTTCTAGACGACAACACGAAAAATGTGGCACCAACCAATCAGGTTGACGAGCACAGGTAGAAGCAAAAACAACAATGGGCAAGACTGGACGGGAAAACTAGGAAATAAACCTAAAAAAAAAAGTCTAGCCCAAAAACAAATCATGACTGCTAGTTTAATAAAGCCCCCCTCATGTAACCAAAATAAAAATTTGAAATATAGTGCCATTAAATGTGACTAAAAATCAAAAACAAAACAAAAAAAACACTATTACAATAACTTGCATAAAGAATGAATATTATTTTTTTCATGTGGCCAAAATATTTATTCTCTATTTATGTACTAGCTCATGTTAGATACATCAGTTGTGCATTTAAAAAAAAAAAAGTAAATAGCACAAAATCTACTATTCTAAATTTCTTCTCGTTTGAATTGTCTCCAATGTTTCCTGCTTGCACAACTGCGCCACATTTTAAAAACAAGATTAGGATGACATCTAGTGGACACTTGGCTCACGACGCCATACACACACACGCAAACGTACACAAACGCACACGTTTTCCCAGGCTTGTTTTTGTTTCCAAACTACGTCATTCAGACTAGATCAGAACAAACACAACTTATTGTAAAGACAGGCGAGGGGAGGGGCAATCAGGGGCCCATTGATGGGTTAAGCTCCACCTCCTCCTTCACCAAGTGGTCAACTCATTGAGGCTTTGTAACACAGATCAGCGTTAGGGGGGTGTTCAAAGGCTGCCACTGGCTATTTGAGGTAACTTTCATGTTCTCCTCCTATCCCTGAAAACAAGTGGTCACGGCGATCCAGATGCGCCAGGCCCTTGGGAGAACCCGACGTTGGAGAGCCAGAAGTGGCCCATCCGCATCCATATTCATGTGAAGATCATACGCAGTTGGTTAACCTCGTTTCCCTGATGGCCAACCTGAGCGGCATGATACGGAGGGATTGTCAACACATGATTGTTGAGCACCTTCATTTATATATACCCAAGAATGGGAAAGAATTCCACCAATTTCCTAATCCAACCTAAAAAGCGTCCCAAACGTTAGTGAACGTTATTAAAGTAGAAGTCAACCGCAATTTTTTTTATAATAATATATGTTGTATGTGACCATAGGTTTAAACATGGCATTCTGATTATTATTGCATTTGCGGGTTATGAATTAAGCGGCAAAATTCACCCATTTTGAGCTATCTCGGGGGGGGGCGGCCATTTTGCCAGCTACTGTCGAGTGAAAATGACATCACAGTCGCCAGGTATCAGGCTACAACCAATCACGGCTCAGTTTCAGAAAACTGCTGAGCTGTGATTGGTTGTGACCTGAGACCTGGCAACTGTGAAGTCAATTTCAGTCGACAGCAATTGGCAAAATGGCCGCCCCCTGAAATGGATAAAAACAGATGGATTTTGCCTTTTTGATTCATATTCCGCAAATTTTATCAGAAAAGTTTGGGAAACCTGTTCCAGGCATCAAAGTAGTGAATAGTTTCACTCATAATTCAATATTGATTGGCCTTAGATTTAACCAGAAAGACACAAAAGCAATATAAAAAAAAAAAACTTTGAATATGCTGCCCACATGTAGAAATAACACAAGAAGTATCAGCCAACTTATTAAGCATTGTTTAAAATCCCAGCGGGGTGTGCACGACACACACTTGAAATTTTGGAATGTTAGCCCAACGTAATCACACACCACAATTAGCCGCCTTCACTAACGGCTTTCCGTGTGGAGTGCGCCGCCCGGTCTCCTCGCCGAGTAATTAGCTCGGGAAGTAAGCGGCACCTCGGTGATTGAGCCACCTTTTGGCACGTGTCGTAATGGCCCGCAATTTTAATCAGTCCGATTTCTTTTCCGAGCCACACAAAACAATTGGCCTTGATCGCCACCGCTTACGTGCGAGCCACCCTCCAGGTTTGTAGGCAGCAATCAAGGCGTGCCCTTGTTTGAAATCATATCGATTTGATTCCGTTTTGCGGGTGACCTCGTGGTGTGAGGTGAGAATCCAGTGGAGCGTATTACGAGAGTAAATCTATGTAAAGTACCTCTAATCAAATTTACAGGAACATTAGCGCCCCAGCAGTTCTGCAAGTTGTCGCTCCGGCGGCAAAGAAAGACCCGAAATAAAAATACTGTCTCCAAATACTGTCTTGAATCAATCAGTGATCGGTGAGAAGATTGGGTGCCGCGTAATCGGCAAACCATCGTTTCCCCTGGTGGGACGATGCGTCGAAGGAAATACTCAACAAAATGATTTTTCTATGAACGCCTTTGAAGAGACAACACAATGTTGTGTTTGTAACCTGGCAACAGACTTTAAGATCCTAAGAAGATTATGGAGGCGTAAGAGATTTAAGATGAGCCCGCTTTCTGGTTGTCTGACCCAGAGTGGGCTTGAAACAAGCAGCAGAAATTTTTGATGGGATTACTTTTCAACATCAAATAGTAAGATGTCTTGTGACTAGTCCAGATTCTTTTAAATTGTCAAACATGTCCTCAGAATGCTGCTTAGACAAGAGCGTCCGCCAAGACGCCTTGATTAGCAGGCAGTAAAAACACTCAAAGCACTACTTTTGTCTAAATGAATCTCCTCAACTCACTTCATGACAAGGTTGCCACAAGATGGCGCCAAAGCAAAACAGCAAATTGGCGAGTTTCTCGTTGAATACAGGAGGATTAAAGAATACAATTATAAACACAGGAGGATTAAAAAATAAGATTATAAATATTCATTTTGAGTGACAGCTGCGCGTCGTGACATCACTCGCAGACCTCGCGTGCAGAAACATAATACCGAAGACATGTTTGCATCTCGTGTGTGTTTACTCGGCGAGCGCATCAGCCTCCTCCCACCTCTGGCTAATTCTCACCTCGCTGAAGAATTCAAAAGCGGGCCGACAAAGCGCATAAGCCCGACAATCTGCGAGAGGCGACCGAGCTCACTCGGCAACATTAGACTGAGACGACGGAAATTTGTTCTCGCGGCTTTCCTTGCAACGAATCCTCGTCACCTCCGAGGTGTGTTATTGACTGCTGGTGACGGGAATGTGAAGCATTTTGAAGGGCAAAGAAGAATATTTGAAGACAAAGACTGTAGGTTACATCCATCAATAGAAAAAATAAATAAATGTTAAGCCCCGCCTCTGTGTTGTGAGCCGAACGCCGTCTGCATTACAAGCTGTTTGCTCAGGAATCTGGGCTCGAAAATTGTATTCCATCGACCATGCTTTCTATCAACACACAATTATCTGGGTTAATCATGTGGAACTGCGGCCAATTCACCTGGGGCTCGGGAACTAATGGCATTGGCATCCGGCCCTACTTTCCTGGAACGGCACCCGGAGCAGAAACACGGAGATTTTCCAAAGAAAATGTAGTTTTATTTCATCCACCTTGGCGCTTGCTCATCTTCCGACCCCTCCCCCCCCCCTCCAAACCTGTTAATCCTCCACTTTTCCTCAACCGTGTTCCTCCTTCTGGTGCTTTTCTCACTCGTTCAGAGACATGACGCCCGACCTCCATCATAACAAAGTCCCAAAAAAAAAATATTCACACTTGCTCAATCAAAATTCCAGGCTTACCACCTGTGTCACACCTGCGAAGGTGATACGGAAAACGTCATCCGGCAAAAAAAACAAGTTTTAGACTTTGCGCGCCGACAGTCTTGAATTCTCGCTGCATAATTAAGAAGGTGATTGAGAGTGGTTGACCGGGCGCCGTGACATCACATCTCTTTTTGTCTTTCCGACACAACGCAGACTCAATCCCACCGATTTAGAGGATACCATAGCTCATAATTAGACATCAATATCAACATATGTTTTCCAATCACAGATGTCAGCCATGTGTGAAATGGCTGTCACACTGCTGGGGGCCTTCATTATTTGACCGCCGGTCATGAATTAGATGCAACCCACCTTCCAACTCCTCCGAGGATCAGAAGATGACGATCAGCGTGGAAGTCTTTACGCCTTCGGACCGTGCAAAATGGGCTGCTCGCTTTTTTTCTTCGCACCTACATGAAAAGCAGAGACTGTTGATGCTTCCCCTCATGCTTTGAATCTCAAGCTGCAAAAGAGATTTATTTATTTTATCTTATTCTTTGTGTATTTATCTCAGTATATTTTTATTTATTTATTTATTTATTTATTTATTTATTTATTTATTTATTTATTTATTTATTTATTTATTTATTTGTTTGTTTGTTTGTTTGTTTGTTTGTTTGTTTGTTTGTGTATTTATTTATTTATTTATTTATTTATTTTGCCACCCAACTAACATTCATTAACTTTTAACGAGGGAAATCCAAAACAGAACAGAACTGAATTTCTTTGTGGGACTGCAGCAATAGCGTAACCGTGACAACCAGTCCCCCTGATTTTAAGTAGGCTGACTCCCGTTTGCACAAAGCCAAACAATTTTACATTGCACCTCTCAATAAATGTGTCTGTACTCAGATGACACATTTGTGCACAAACCAGATTGGGGAGCTAATTGAAAAAAAAAAGAAAAAACACGAAATAATCAAATTTAAAGCTTAAAGTTGCATGGTGTGCCGACGCACACAAACAAAAAAAAAAGGTCTTGGCTCACCGCTTCGGCGTCTGACATGGTTTAACATTCTCACGGGAGTGGCAAAACGCCCCTGAAGGCTCAGTGTAAGCTCCCCTTCTTTTAGCGCCTAATAGAAGATAATGCAAGTGTGAAGCCCGATGAATCAATATGCAACAGCGGCTTTAGCTCGATAATTAATACCACTGTCAAAAATAGATTTGAGATTTGGCGGGGTGGGCCTGATGCGATGCTAGTCTAATTCTCCTTTCAATAGCGCCGATTCTTTCTGCTAAAGCCTGTTAGCTCACTTCCACTTGCCGTAGGATCCTGACATCTGTACTCTAACCCCCTCAAAATTAGTCCTGACACACTTTTTGATGGAAGAAAAAATTAAAAGTATCACATAGAGGGATGAAAGGCGCTTTGCTATGTTCTATTTATTTCTGCAGCATTTTGGGGGAAAAAGTCGCTGCTTCCATTGCATCAAGGGTGACAATTTTTTTAATGAAATCATCTCAATTCATTCAACAGAATTTGTGGGTGAGGTCAAATGAAGTTTCCACCGTGTACATTTCGGAATGAAATTACCTGCTGAAATGTAAATCCCGGCACATCTTCTTTTCATTCTTCATTCAATCTATGGGAAAAAAATATGAGTACATTGTAAAATATGAAAATATACAGCGATCCCTCGCTACTTCGCGTTTCGTTTATCGCGGCTTCACTACATCGCGGATTTTTTCCCCAAATTAAAAAAAACATTTAAAAGTCAAAATAAAACTTCAAAATTGAGGAAACGTGTCTAACCTTTAGGACAATGTAGTATTGCTCCAAATGTTCGTTTACATTCCTTTAGAAGTCCTTTCTCGCGTGTTAGCACGATCGTGAATTAGCATCTTTCCGCTAACTCGTTAGGCTGCCCAGTACTTGGTGACCGTACTTCGCGGATTTCACTTAACACGGGTGTTTTTTTTTTTTTAACCAATTACCCGCGATAAACGAGGGATTACTGTAATGCTCATTGTGGGACTTGCAATGCCTTGTAGTCCACAAGGGGAAGAACTTGTGAAAGAACAAAACTTCCATTTTCATCTCCTCTTGTCTTTCTATCGTTTTAAATCACACTGAACATTACTTTGGTCTCACATTAATGGAAAAGGTCTCACAAGGACAGCCGTGAGCGGCCTAATTGAGTCAAAGCCTCACTCCGAGGTCGGAAAGTAGGTGAGAAGGTCTTGGATGGGCAGAGGAGGGTAATTCTTCTACTTGGTTGAGCAAAGTGTTGAATAATTGTGGCCCCTGGGTCGGCCCGCGGCTAGCAAGACGCGACGAGGTAGCATAAGGGAGAATCTCAGAGCGCATGCGCACCCAGCAAGTAAATACATTTGCAATTAAATTAAATTACACTTAGTGTGTTTTTCCCTTGTTAAAGATATTCATAAACACAACGTTTTATTTTTGTTGTATTTTGTAATGCTTTGGTAGTTAGCGCCATACTTGTACTGGATTTCATAACTAACTGTGGTTACTCTTGTTGACACATATCTCAGTCACACGCCAAATTAAAAGCGAAAATTATGAGATGGAAGATCTCAAAACAATCACATTGCACCGAAATGGATAAAAAGTCGTTCTGTCGGGAAGGGTTAATAAAAATTCCCACTTACGCTTCTCCACGAGTTCCGGGTTCTGCCTGTGTCAATAAAAACATGTTATGACGAAGAAACACTGCCCCCTAGCGGCCACGGCAGGAGGTTGCCTTGCTGTCAGGAAATGGATTGTGACAGTCTCATTTATTATCTCCATCCCCGTGACCCGAGCATCCTTCTCATGTCCGGATCGAGTGCACATTCAAGCTCGACACACCTCTCTTCAGCACTTCTGTCTGATCCAATCGATCAGTTATAATGAAAGAAGTGTGGGTCGATTCATTAGGTTAAAAAAAAAAGAAGATGATTTAAACTCCAAATTAAGTATTCCAATTATGCTCACTGATGGAGGTCAGAAGGATCCTCTGGTTGATTTTATACTCGATGAGAGATTGATGATGTGTTCATTTGGTGACATGATGTTATTTGCACTTTAAAAGAATGTCAATCTTCTGTTTAATGTGCAATAAAGTTTAAGTATACTGCAGGGTTGACAATTTTCATTACAAATGGGTTTTTATTTCATCTAGTTTTAATTTTTTGAGCGTTGATGGTGGTTAGCATTAGTCATTACTTTTCCCAGTTTTTTTTTTTTTTTTAAGAATATGGAAGACTTAAGCTGGACCACTCTTGAGGAACCTTTGCTAGTACTTTGGCTTTGCTTTATATGATGCCAGGCTTCTTTAATAAGCATGTCAAATAAAGTCACAGTTCAGTTTGGAGCTCTGGAGTGTGTGTTGTTTTGTATGTGTGATGTGGGCGAGCGCTGTGTGCAATGGCGAGGAAGAGCAGGCCAGACAGCAGGCTAAAAAAGGCGGCCACAGGAGCCAGCAGGAACGACGGGCCGTTCTGGATGCTCAGGTGGAAAGATGTGCAACCGCTTGCATGCTGACCTCGGGCGAACTCCTCCAGTGTGTCCAACACTTGGACCCACATCACATACATGAGCACCACGACGAGCTGGCACACACCTGCCAGACAAGACGGCGAGATGGTGAAACAGTCTTGCTCGGGCTTTGCTTGGGGAGGAATTGGTACTGACCCCCACAAAGCAAAAGAGCTCCACCCAATTTGTAGAGCTTGTAGTTGGAGAGAGGGGCCGTACAAATAACAGAAAGCCCACCAGTGACCACCGTGGTTACACCCGCGATGAGGAAGATGCTCCAAAAAGTTCTGAAAACTGAGAAAATGTCAGTGAGGTCAACTGAAGACAGCGTGTGCACGCATGCGCAGGAGGAGACGTCCTACTAATGGCCTTGTGATGCTCGTATGGTTCTTCAGGGGAATCTTCTGACGGCACCCAAAACGGAACCTTGGCTGGAAATGGGAAGAGGAACGCTGGCTGGCATACTTTTGTATTTGGCGCTTTTCGTGAAGATAAAAAAAAAAAACATGATTGTGAGTATTATTGTGAGAGTCCAAATCATAGTGGCGGGGTGGAAAAATGCGCTTACAGATCCAAAGATTCCAAAGAGAATATTGAGGAGATGATGCTGGGAAGGAACATCTCCAGAAGAGCCCCTCGTGGAAGAGCAGGCTGTCTGTCGCCTTGTGTCACAACACCATGGGTTAAATATTAGCAGTTTGCATTGCAATATGTAAACTTTTTCCTCGGAGGGCTGCTGTGTTTCATGATGGATTTTTATATTATTTAAATTTATGGTCTTTCATATCTTTCAGAACGACTTGCGCCGTAGAACTCTTGCAGTCCTTGTGCACCCCCAGCAGAGGGCGCCTATTCATAAACCGACTCAGGGGACTTTTTATATAGATATATCTTTAAGTATAATAAATATGTGCTTTGGAGACCCCTACAATAGGGACAATAATTTTTTTACCACATTTTTTTTAACTTGTTTTATAAAATCCTGTACGGTACCTGTCTCTCTCTTGCGTCGCTTCCTGGACGGCAGAGCTCAGCCGAACCCAGCAGCCAGTAGTCGGTTGCGCAGAAAACCAGAGTGGACAGAAGTGCGAGTGCCACGGAGAACAAAGCAAAGAAGAGAAGCACGCTGAGACGCTCATTTGGGCTTAGGTGGCAACGCTCCGACATGTTGACGGTCAGCTTCACGCGTGGCTGCAGTAGCTCCCCGTCAGTTGAGGGATGAAAATAAACACTTGCATCATGTGTCAGGAAGGAGAGGAGCAGATGCCGCAACTAAATATAATGACATGTTGAGTAGAAAGGCAAGAAGCGAAAAAAAAGTTGACAAACTGGAAGCTTTTTTTTTTTTTGGAAGGACAATTATTAATTGCACAACATTTCATGACCCATCGTTTATTTAGCCCCGCCTCCCGACAGACAAGCTGACCCAGGCATGTTGAGGAAGCGTGTTACAACCCTGTGAGCACTAATTAAATATTTACCAGCGATTATTAAATTATTTGCAGGAAACGTGATTAGAGTTGCCCGTCCCTTCTAATTGAGTCACGTCGTTACCGCCGTTGGTAGTTTGTTTGGTCCGCTGTCATTCGAGCTCAATGAAGAGGTCTTTTGGAGCGCCAAAAGCTCATGAGAGTACCACGCCGTGTCACCTTCCGACATTTGACCTCCAGCTCCGCCCAACCAGCTCCCCCCCCCCCGATGGCCTAAGACATGACCCCGAACACGGGGTTGTGGCGGCATATGCTGGGACCGATCTCCTCATAGTCTTTCTTGGTGTGGCACACTTGGTAGAACTCGGGCTGCCGAAACAAAGTGAACATCAAACTTAGATCGAATCAAATAGAAGAAAAAAAAAATGGCAATCAAAATAGTACTCACAGTGGACGCCAACATGGAGCCGCCGAACCAGACGGCGTATCGTTGCATGTGATGCGTGATGACCTGCACATCAATGGGCTTTGGCTGCCCAAAGAAAATAGAAAGATAAATTAATTGATTAATTAAGCTCTAGAATTGCAACCGGTAGTAATTGAGTGACTGCTTTTCGTTTTTGGGGGAGACATTTTACGCCTCATAACTAACTGTTAGTTAGTTAACAGTAAATATACTAAGTAAGTGTATCGATACTTAGTATTGGTATCGGCGACTTACTACTCGATAACTGGGTGCTTGTGTGGTATGGAGTGCAAATTCAAACGCAGCATCGTGTGATTCGTCTGCGCTCGTCACCTTCAACTTGCCACCGCTGAGTTCCTCGCTGATTTTCAGCCTGGCGTCCACCGAGCGCTTGAGATCCCTCTGCAGGCGTCTGCCAAAGTCTCGGAACATAGTGGAGCCTCCCGAGAGCACGACGTTCTGTGGCGCACTTGACCAATTAGCACAAAGTCCAACCGTTTGCTTTCCACTTTGCATACCTTGTAGAGTGGGCGGCGGACATCGATAGGGCAGTTCTGGATGACCTCATCCACCACCTCGGAGATGGGCTGTGTGAAATCTGGGTTGGCAAACTGCACGAGAGCAAACCATCGTCAATTCCAACTTGCGCACAAGTGGATGCTGAACAGGAAGTTAAAGGCACCTCGGGGTGGAAGAAGATCTCGGGCCCTAAGAAACGCTCGTAGCCCACATCGATCAGGAACTCTTTCTTGGTGATGCTGTTGATGCCTGTGTACTGCTTGATCCACTTGGACCCGTCCGTGTCGTACTTGTTAAACTCCTTGACGAGGTCGGGGCACACGTAACTGAAGCGCTCCTGTGGTGACATGCCATCAAACACACGGAAGGCGGTTAAAAAAAGTGACGAGACGTTGACACGTTTAAAAAAAAATTAAAAATAAATCCCTCAACTCTTCAAACTGACCTTGACAGCTTTGGCAGTCTCCAGCGACTGCTCAGGAGGGATTCCCACTTCTCGTTCCCTCAACAGCTGCTGGATGAAGTACGTGATGTCCCGCCCCGCGATGGGGATGTGTTTGATGCAGCTGCCGATGACGTAGCCTTCAGCCTGGGATGCACAGAGGAAACAGAAATGAGGGTCGGGAAGGTGTGGATTAAGCGCACAGTCGGCCGGTCCACGCACCACTGGGATGACGTGCGTGACGCCGTCGCCGCTGTCGATCACGGTCCCCGTCAATGTTCGCTCGCCCACCTGCCGGGATGTCCAGGAGGCTGCCAGAGCCAGGACAGCCTAAGGACACCATTGTAACAATAAACATGGCACCCCCAATAAAAAACACTGTGTAAATATATGTACCGTATTTTCCGGACTATAAGGCGCACCTAAAAACCTAAATTTTTCTCCAAAGCCGACAGTGCGCCTTATAGTCCGGTGCGCCTTATATATGGAACAAATTCCTAAATTTAAACTGGCCCGAAGCATTGTGTCATGAAATAAATCACAAGTGGCCCACTGAAAACTATGAATCATGAATCAAAAAGACTATGGATCATTACTTTGTGATTATAAAGTAATTTGTTGCATCTGAAGTTGAAATATAAAAGATAAAATGGAGAATGATTAAAAATCTGACATGATGCATTAAATGGTGCGCCTTATGGTCCGGTGCGCCTTATATAAGGACAAAGTTTTAAAATGGGCCATTCATTGAACGTGCACCTTATAGTCCGGAAAATACGGTACATAATGATTTTACAATAAATAAGTGGGAATTTTCTTTCAGTACCTGAACAGCGATGTAGAGACCCGGGACATTGAACGACTCAAACATGATCTCGGCTGTGTACTCTCGGTTTTCTGGTGTGTTTAATGGAGGTTCTGTCTGCAGCCAAGAGACACACAGCATGTTACCACTAAACAAAACAACACTTTTTCAGGGTGGAATGGAGGGAAGTGAGGTTTTTACCAAAAGGAAGTAATGATCTTCAGGTTCCGCCCGCAGATACTTGAAGATGACTTGCTCCATGAATCTCTCCATCAGATCCCAGTCTTCCACTATTCCATGTCGGATTGGCCACTGAGAGGGAGCAAATGAAAACACTGTCAATCCTCCGCTGGGAAGTCTAACTAAATCGTTTACGTGTTGCAAAATGACATCTGACCTTTGTTGCATAGGATGGCTTATCGATAGCTTCATCCCCGATGAAAAAATCCAGATCGTCAACGCCTTTCATCATTCGCCGCTGCGCCTGGTCGCCAACTTTGGCGGACTCTTTGATTGCAATGCCTGTTCAAATAGAAACATTGTGAGAAATCAAAACAATAACGCTTGTTCAGAAGGTCCTCATAATATATTAGTGTATAAACGGTGCGAATCAAATTCACTTGTCATACTTAACTATGTATGATCACATTATAAATGATCATAAAAGATTATCAGGTGAAAATCTGTCATCCCAAGACTTACATGACGGTATGATGAACTGGGGTTCCGTGTTTCCAGCATAACCAAGCTTTGTGTACCTGGAGGAGAAAAATAACGTTGACGTCGCAACTTCCGTGTGTGTGTGTGTGGGGGGGGGGGGGGGGGGGTACCAGGAAGTAGCATTAGCCTCGATAGCTACCGAAAGAAAAGCCCTTTAAAAGGTAGCTGTATCACAAGAAGCAAGCCTGAGCAACTTATACGTATCCCTCTTTCCCTCCATTTAAACAACAGGAAACTAACGACACAGATTAGGGAGAAAAGTGGTGTAACACGATGAGGGCGTTAGCCGGGTACTTGACATGGAAGCTAACCGCAGCTAAATAGCGCTAGCATGTTCCACACCTACCCGGTGCCACAGTCGACAACGCAAGCCGGCATTCGACCAGCCATGCTCGCTCGCCTTCAAGCCAAATGCAGATAAATATGTCAGGCGCCCGATATAGATGGATGTGCCGATCGCGGGTGATTTAAGTCGCCGTAGCCTCAAGAACACCAGCCCAGCCTCTGCGAACGGAGGAGCGCTTCCGGGTTCCCAAAGCTTTGCCTGCAAGCTTGTGGATTTCTCAAATGTAAAACAGTGACCCCCAGTGGATGGCATTAGCTAGTGCAACGCAACTGATTCCTTCTTTGGTTTATGTAAGTTTATTTGGTAGTTCGGGTACATTAGCGCCATCTACCGGAATGGGGTAAAGGTAGTAGTGTAGAAAAAGTCGAGCAAATAAATCGCTAATAATTAATTCATTATTATTATTTATTCTATCTATCTATCTATCTATCTATCTATCTATCTATCTATCTATCTATCTATCTATCTATCTATCTATCTATCTATCTATCTATCTATCTATCTATCTATCTATCTATCTATCTATCTATCTATCTATCTATCTATCTATCTATCTATCTATCTATCTATCTATCTATCTATCTATCTATCTATCTATCTATCTATCTATCTATCTATCTATCTATCTATCTATCTATCTATCTATCTATCTATCTATCTATCTATCTATCTATCTATCTATATATATGCATATATTATATTATTAGATATTATTTGGTGCCCATGAAAATTGGGGAAAGAAACGCTAGAGGGCAGCAGTGCATAATCCATATTTTTTTGTTTTTCCTCCGTTTGAGTAGTCTTTGTACTGTATATTATTAATGAGAGTGGTAGCCGTAATGGTTGCAATTCTGGTAAGGGTCAGTATCTTTCACATTAGTCTAATGTTTTCCTGCATCATCCCATTAATTTTCCATCACAAGCTGCTTTAACTTTGATACCATTTTATTGTTGTTATAGTAACAACAGTTGAGTAGCTTTTAAAACAGTCTGGCCAGTAGATTTAGTGTTCAATTGAGAAGCTTGACTGACTCAGTGCATGGTGGTTCTCATCCCACGTACAAAGAGTTAAAATGTTATGTACAAGTATTTCAGATTTCTTATGTGCACATCATTAGACCGAGACTTTCGTTTCACCTTCCTCTTATTAATTTTAATAATGTGCTGCTTTTGCCTGCCCTTTAAAGCTAGCTGGAGGTGGGCTCGGCCTAACTGACCTCCTCCTCTGTGCTCGACCTTAACGGAGCACATGTTGAGGCAGTCGGAGAGCTGCACCGGGTCGTTTGCTCGCAATAATAAAAAAGTTGTCGTTGTCCTAATAATCTCTGTCGGGGTCATCCAGTGGGAGTTCTCATCTTTGACACACACACAGAGGAATATGCAAAAAATATTCAGAGAAATTGGGTGATGTCAACATATTTTTTGTACTGAACTGTATTAAATTAAAATACTTTTATCCATTCTGGCTTTGCTAAGCAGAAAGGTATGAATACATTTGAGTGCAAGAAATCTTCCGTACTTGGTTAAATTTTTTATACTTAGTGTATCAGCCTTGCCAAAAAATCAGGAAAGTTAGACTCCTGCTCTGTCAACACAACATTTATTGATCTGAAGAATAGTTGTACTCTTCACAAAAGACCAATCAGAACAAAGCAACAATATCTTTAACAAGAAAACATAGAACCAAATAAAGACTATTATGCATACTGAGGAAAGAATCCCATGCAAGCATGAAAGGGTCGTAAAATCATGACAATTGGATCTAATCAAGCTAATTGATCTAATTCTAAACATGAATTACAACTCGAAGCAGCTCTCGGGTGAGAATTAAATTGTGCTTATGGTCCTTGTGTTGCCTTCACTCACTTTTCACTTTGTGCTCTTCAGATGTTAACCGAAATATATCAGCGCGTTTTTTTTAGGCACAAAAAAAATCAGCGCTACGCATTTCCTTTCCAACTACATCGACACAGACAGTTCGTAGATTAGCAGCCATGACGGAAGCAAAAAGTCCATCTCATATTTTGGCGCAGCAAAAAGAAAAAAAGAATCCAAGATGATCGAAAAGGCGTGTCCACCGAGCTTCCAAGTGGCAAGGGTTCAGAATTTCCCTTAAATGTACTTTTTGGATTTATGCGGGAAAGAGCTTTGATGACAACCATCCCGTGGCTCAAATCAAACGAGAGAAAGAAGCGGGAGAAGGAGAGCGAGGCCAATGCTCATCTGAGGCTTAGGCGTCGCCATGGAGGGAGCGGCCCGCTTCCTCTTGGGCCCGTTGCAGAGTGCCGTGTTGCAGCAGGAAATGCAGACCGAGTTCAGCCTCCCGGTGCAGAACTGCTGGTAGCCCGAGGAGGCGATGAGGCACGCCGCGGACGATGCGCATGACTTCCGATAATGAATGCCTGCGAGGAGAGGGACAAGTTGAATTATTCACTTACTCCCTCTGGAGTCGGACCAGGCTTCAGATTTAATCTGCTGCATCGTGCCAAGGCTGACGTTTATTTATCACTATCGTCACCCTGGAGAGCAAAGTGACTGGAAAAGAGGAGCGGGTCCGCAAAACAAAGGCCCCGAAAATTCGGATTCATTACGTGTTCCTGGGGGACGGACGGGTGGAGAAAAAAGTATGGAGGGGGGGGGGGGGGGGGAAATAAATAATCAAAAGTCAGTTATCTGGTCTGGCACCTGATATATATTTTAAGGGGGCCGTGCCCCCGCGGCCCCCCCTCTAGCTTCGCCAGTGTTTGCTTGGGTGAAATTATATATAGTTAACTTATACGACCCTCAATTGATAATCGGAATAATCAATTTTGGATCGGCCACTCGCGAAAGCTAGCCGCAACACTTCGGTTTCCGTCACTCGGTGTTGAGCTGTCGCTCGCTCACCGTCGGCTTTGACCAGCACTTCCTTCTGGCACATGTCCTGCACGTTGACGGTGCAGTTGACGATGTACTCGGGCGTTGAGCAGTCGTTGTGTTTCATCTCCTCACACTGGTAACACTGGATCTGAAGAGTGTCTCCTGCAAAGACACGGAGGAGCTTTGGTTGACTGGGGCATGGACATTTTTTTTTTTTTTTTTTTGATGATGGAGCATATTTTGGTGTGGCTCTGCATAAAGACATTGCAAGATTCCATGTTCTGCTCCTAATAATGAGTAGGGGTGCAGATGTGTCGAAAGTTACGGTGTCTTTATGGGCCCTGTAAAAAAACTTGTATTTTCCATTCACCCCCATCAAGTGGGTGAAGTGATATTTTCATGGAGCCTAAATCCCTGGCAACAACTTGCCAAGGTTGCAAAAGACAAGGAACAGTGCATATCTGATGTATTGTGTCATCCATTGCAACCTTGCCAGGAATGACTGTGGGATTGTTTTTGTTTCCCGTGTAATGGTTGAGAGAGTTGCGACAATAATATATAATTCTATTTTAGAATATGCAATAAAATGTTGGTGAGGTTTAATTGGGGCAGCAGAGATTTCTGACAGGACGCCGCCGCGGTTTTGCGCCATCCTTGCACCTCGCTCATATTTCACCACAATGTCTGCCTCCTTTTTTCACACTCAAATGCCCTCACTCAGTTTTCAAAGTCCACAAAGGCCAAACATAAGGTACGGCTTCACGTCCAAACAAAACTAATGGAGTCTTCCCTCCGCTGCACTGCTAGCTTGACATCACCTCGAGCTGGAGGGCGGCTGAGGATTTTTTGCCAAGCATATAATGAAGTGAGGCGAGGCCGTAAAAATCACATCAGTGGTATTTTATTTTTTATTTTTTTTAACAAGCGACTCTCTTAGAGGTCGGTAAAGTTTCATTTACAATGCAAACAAAAAGCGGCGTGATGCACTGCCTCCAGGGAAGTGCAAGTGCCACCGCCTCACCTCTCCAAGAGAAAATATTTTACGGGTCACTTTTAAAGCCACGACGTGTGCTTGTCTGCTAACATCTCCATCGAAGCTTGAGTGTTTGTTTTGCCACAAACTCCAAAGTGACCAAAGCACCCGCGGACAACACAATTGTGTGCAATGCATAACAAATATCAGTGAAGTCTGAGAGTCAACTCAAATTAGCTGAAGCAATCATTGAAGCAGCATCAAGCCAAACACGGCATATATCCTCATTGGAGTAATTATGGAAAAGGTGGACTCCATTAATCTACCACTGATAAACACAAGCAAGCACAAAAACAAAAAAACAAAAAAAAAAGGAAGTGAGTGGTTCCATCAGTCAGTTGGAATCAGATTGTGGTCGCAAGCGGATTCTTATTATTTCAGAGTGTTTCTGTCATGCCGCGAAGTGAAACGCAGTTTATCAGCATGAACAAATAGCATTCGATTAGTCTCAATGGGTAATCCGGACCGATAAGAAAAGTCAATGGAGTTCCTTGGATTTAAGGCAGAAAGAGGGAAAATATAATTAACAGCGTAGCATCTTATTATTCTGACTGCATATATGAATAAAATCAAATAAATGCTTCCGTTTTGAAAAGTCATCGTGCGTAATGCTCCGGTTGCATGGCACCAAGTCATACCCTCCCAAAAAATAGACGCAGCTGCGTTAAAGTTTCCTCATAATCACACTCAATCTTGAAATGTGACAACATTTAAGTGAGGTTATGATAAAGGTTATATTTAAATCTTAAAGACGCGCGCCCGTGTGGTTTCTCGCGAAAAGGGGATTGTCGGCACGTACCTGCGTGAACCAAGACTCCAAGAAGAGTCGCCAAAACGAGCAGACGCATGTCTCCCGGGATGGCATCCGACCGGAGAAAGTTGCTCAGAATACAAACAAGAGCAGGATGAAGCGCCACGGATGAAGCGCACACACGCTCGCGCTCGTCAGCATCCTCCGCCGCGCTCGTCGTGGCCACCACTGCACGCGCGCGATGAGCGCCGGACCCTTATAGAGGACCACGTGACGAATCGAAGCACTCACGATCACTTTTGAGCATTTCTTATGATTTTCAATATTTGAAATGACGTGCGATTTTTCCAAAACTTTTCTCAATTTCGTAGCATTTAAAGTTTGGCGCAGAGGTGTCCAAACTAGGGCTCAGGGGCCATTTGGGTCCCACTTTTTTTTTTTTTTTAGCAGCCTGGAACATATGTATATTAAATCTAACCCTTGCAACCAAAGGGGGAGGGGGAGGGGGTGTGACACCCACATCCATGGGTGCATGAGACTTCCCATTTCCTCCACACTGCTGGTGTGAATTGGTCACTGGCGAATTCAGTGTCATCACGCTCATGTAGGTCTCTGCAGTTCAATATGGTAGTGGTATAAAAAAAATAATAATAATTGATGATCTTGTGTGGTGACTAAAGCAAGCGTCGCACATGATTATTCTGTTACAGGGCCAGATTAATACAGCATATTAGGCAGATTATGGCGCACAATCACCATGATGGACCTTAACTAAGTGCATACCGTGAGACCGCTTACTCGGAAATCCCTCCGCACTCGTGGTGCTGTCTCCCGTACACGGATTGTTAGAAGAAAAGTGATTACAGGCGTGGTGGCCCCTTGAGATTTTTTTCGTTTTCTTTCTTGGAAGACTGAGTTTGGAAAGACAAACATACACGCTCGGCTGCGACAGAAAATATTGGTCATATTTATTTCGGAAATAGTTACATAAAATAGAGCATTAGTGTAACAGACAAGATTGCACACAGGGAATAATTAGAGCAATTAATTGGATTTACCAAAGTAACACTGCCGGTAACCATTTCCAAGGGAACATTTAAGGATAGAGGTGAATCACACTATAGTACAAAAACCATGGGTATAAATACGCGACACCTAGAAAAATACACAAGCTCTCCGCACTCGCACATTTTCAACAGTTTTATTTAAAAAAAAAAAAAAGAAAAAAAAAAGGAAAATAGCAACACGCAAGTCTGCTGTGTTGATTAGCACCAGCTGGTCAAGTTCCAGAAAGGAATTTGGCATAAAATTACCTATATATGTCTTTTAAAATAAAATATTTTAGCTCTTTTTTTTTTTTTTGGGATCAAAATAAAGATTTCTATTCAAACAAGAACCCCAAAAGAATTCAATAAGAAAAGTTACAAGCTATTTTCAAAAGCTCATTTAAAAGATTGGCAAAAAGAATGTACAGGTGTATTTTTTTTTCTGTGCATATTTGCATATATGAATTAGCAATGCCCCTTCTGATATTAACTTATATCACTTTTACTTACAAAATAATCATACGTCTAAGAGGTGAGGTTTGGTTCGGGTTTGCTTCGGAAAACCACACGCACGCACACGCACGAGACGGACTTTGCATCGTAGAAACCGAGAAAACTTCTTGGCGGCGTTTGTATGCAAGTCGACATCTTCCTGACGCTACAATTGATTTGAGTTCGCTTTTGTTCCCTGAGCTACCAACAGTCTGTTAATCTGCACTAAAGAGAAGTTAAGTGAGTCAAAATTAGAAATGAGATTTAAAAAAAATAAAAATATGTTGGAAGAGACATTAAGGAAGTCAAAGTGTCCGCTCTTTGATAGTGGAAGAAGTCGTAAAATTAAAAACTGAGCTAGGTGCATGTAGCAGCAGATTCAATTTCCTGGAATGTCCAAAGCAACTGCCGGCAAAGCGACCGACTTGACTCGGCCCAAAAAGAAAAAAAGAAAAAAAACAGTGTAAACCTAAAAGGACACCAGAAATTGCATTGAGTCATGTTTTGCTACCATCAAGCTGACGCTTTGAGCTTTCCGCCTCTAAGTGCTTTTTTTTTTGTTGGGTTCTTCATCAACAGGTGAGGTGCAAGACTGCAGTCACTCCAATCAAAATTGATTCTTTGCCCCCGCCGCAGGCAGCAGGAACACTCGCGGCGGTCAGTCAATCGACGCTGTTGGATACCCAAATAATCACGGTGAAAAAAAAAAAATGGCTCACACGTCATTGGAGACGCGGCTGGTGCAGGACGAGAAGCTGTCATAAAGCGAGTCGCTGAGGGAGCCCGCCGGATCGGCGCCCGCCTCGGCGGACAAGCTAGCGGATGAGGACGGCTCGTCCGCCTTGGTGCCGCCGCGCGAGACGTCGAACCTCCCGCGCTCGCTCACGGCCTCCTTTTGGATGCTGGGGCCGCTGTGATTCAGCTTGTTAAGAGACTCCAAGGTGACTTGTTTGGGGCAGACGGCCGTCTTCGCCGGAGCAATTTCCTTCTGCGGAGATACAAACAATAAAATAAATAGTATAATAATAATAAATAGATAGAATAAATCAATACCGTATGTTCCGCATCATAAGGCGCACCTAAAAACCTCCAATTTTCTCAAAAGCCGACTATTCAGGTGCGCCTTATATATGGACCAATATTGAGCAACTACAGCAGGCGTGTCCAAAGTCCGGCCTGCGGGCCAAATGTATATATCTTATATATGGTCAAAGTTTTAAAATGGGCCATTCATTGAAGGTGCGCCTTATAATCCAGTGCGCCTTATTGTGCGGAAAATACGGTAATAATAATAATAATAAGATACGATAAAGCAATAATAAATATAAAATAAAAAACCAATATATATTAAATAAATAAATGATAAATATAAAAGATACTAAAAATAATAATGTATAAAAATAGTACCGTAATTTTCGGACTATAAGTCGCGATTTTTTTCAGTTTGGGTGGGGGGGCGACTTATACTCAGGAGCGACTTATACACATATATGTTTTTTTTTACTTTTTTGGCCATTTTATGGCTGGTGCGACTTATACTCCGGTGCGATTTATAGTCCGAAAATTACGGTATATAATCATATAAAAATAATAATAAAATAGTCAAATCTGCTCATGTCACATGCCGTCGACACAAAGCGGCTGTTGACATCCTAGCAGGTGCTTCGGAAAGCACAGCGGAACAATCATGGTTTACTTTGAGAGACCAGTTAATGGCGCCTGGGGTCACAACAACAAATTATGAAAGGACTGAAGCGCACAAGTGGATGAGATGTTCCAGAGCAGTTCTAAATATGGGACTTTTTAAACTGCCTTAAAGCTTTGAACAACAACCTGAAGCATGAACATCCCACAGCAACACTGACGCCTGATTCGGATTTTGCCCAGAGTGAGGAATTGGCCTTCGGAAAAGTATTTCCCCGTGTTCAAAGATTGTGCATAATACATGAGGTCACTAAAATTTATAGTAGCGTTAAATAAGATGCGCATATAACGTGAATACCGTATTGCGCTCTTAAATCTGTTGGTCTTAAATCCCACGGGAAATCGTTTAATACTTCACATTCCATGTTGTAATGTTCTTTCTCAAATTTCTCAAGGCGATAAGCTTCACCGTGCTCGCATGTATCTCGTCTATTCCTTTGGTCCAAAACAACCAGAAATCTTTTCAACTCTATTGTTCCTCGGGCATTTTCTACTCCCCGGCGCAAACAATAGGAAGAAGCGTAGGTGAGAACGGCGAGAGTCCGACGGGAGGACGGATGATGAGCTGAAAACAAAAAATGCCAAACGAACTGAGGAGAGACGTTACGAGCGAGAGAACGACAGCGGGAGACATGTTAGTGAAAGGGAAAGACGACGCTGTTAGCGAGAGCGTCAGGTGCTGTCAGGATGATGAATGGGAGGCCAACGTGGGCCGCGAGGGTTCCGACGGGAGCCGGCGAGCTTTGCGTGGCTCTCCCGAGTCTTTTGCCGCAAGCTATTAAAGAGGCTCAAATCGCGGATCTTTTGACACCAGCCGCCAAACTTTCCCAAAGTGTGGCCGCCGGCGACGCCTCGTAAGCCGCAACGTAAATAAAAGCCGATGATCTGTCGCATGGATTCCCGCACGGATTCCCAAGAACTCGTTTTGACTCTTAATGCTTTGTGACCCGTCCTCCCGATTATTTTTGCAGGAGACGGTTCCCTCGGCTGCATTGTCTGCGTTTGGTGAATTTGACATTTTTGCAGATTGCTTGAAAAAGGGCCCCGGCATCCCTTACTGTATGGAATAAACAATAAAGTTTGATTTAATTTGAAGTCATCTCGCTTGAGTTCATCAAAGGTCAATAATAAAACTTAGTGGGTAAACTCAAATGTACACAAGTGTTGAGTCAGATCCCCCCCCCCCCGACTCAGATTATAGATTCTTGTGTCAGGCCCGTCATCGGGGTAGTCGAGGGTAGCCCGGCCGTCCTGCGGCGGCAGCTGGAGGCCATTTCACGCTCTCTGGTCCTCATTTGTCATTGAGCGTCGTTAAATAAGGGTAGGCAAATACCCCCTGACAAGAGATGGCGAGTGGATCGAAAGCAATTAGGCCGCTTTTGCTATGAAAATCTCCCGACCAAAGTAAAGCGTACTCACGCCGAGCACGTCGAGGGCGGCTTCTTTACGCAACAGGTCGTATTGGCTGATCCTCCTGCTGTCCTTCTCCAGTTGAGGGAACATCTCGTGTTGGTACAAGTCCATGATTGACAGAGGATTCTCCACACTGCCACTCTTCAACGTCTTTTCACAATGGTCGACTGTTGGAGAGGGAGTTCACTCGAGTCAACCTCTGCATTTTTTCACACTTGAAGAAAACTGGGAAGTGAGATATAAGGACTGAATATTTTCGCAAATGGCTGAAACCCGCTGAAGCTAATCCAGATCTTTTGGAAGCGTTGCCATTTTCCTCATTGGAGGTCCGAAATTCTAATTGTATAATAAATAAAAAACGAAATAAAAATAAATATATAATATAATATATAATGAATAAAAAATAAATAATAAAATAAATAATAGATTATAATAATACAATATAATTGCCATTTTCCTCATTGGAGGTCCAAAATTCTAATTGTATAATAAATAAAAAACTAAATAAAACTAAATATATAATATAATATATAATGAATAAAGTAAATAATAAATTATAATATAATATAATATAATATAATATAATATAATATAATATAATATAATATAATATAATATAATATAATATAATATAATATAATATAATATAATATAATATAATATAATATAATACATTTTAAATCCGGTTTTCTAGAACAAATGAATATTTTTGATGGCGAGGTGACTGACCCGAGTCGACCATTTTGTTGTAGTTGCTCCCCGAGCTTTGCAGCGGGCTCACAGTGATTACGGGGCGCTTTAGTTCGGTCTCAGTGTCGCTGCCGCTACTGGTGCCGGAGTACGTACACGATCGCAGGGCTCGCTCCTAAATTGAAAAACAGGAGAATGTTAAAATCGAGTCGTGACATGTCTGACGTTTAGTCATTTGTGTTTAATAAAAATGAAGCTTCAAATATGCTTCATGAAGCAGTTGTAATTTTTTTAAGCCTCTAGAGGGCACTGTTCAATATAAGGTTAAAAAAAAACTTGCTGTTTCTAAAACTCCTTTATTTAAACCAACAGTGCCATCTAGAGGAGTAAATAAAATACAACTGGTTCATGAAGCAAATTTGAAGCCTTATTTTCCCATCAGAAAAGAATGTTGCTTCTGTAAAAAGTTTCCTCCTATTATAGGGAAGTTTTCTTCTACCATTGTGGCCAAAGTTCTTTGTCAAGAGAGGTTCTGTTGGGTCTCTTTGATGCAGACCCTCAACCTGCTCCATTTTGAAAAGTGCTTTCCAATAATTTGGTGTGCACTTCCAAACTTAATTAAATTGGAAAATGCAAACACAGCAAGACCAATTTTGTCCCGCGTACGTGGTTCATCATTCAAACTTACGGCAGAAACGTCAGGCTCCTTCGCTTTGATCTTCCTCCCGGTTTCATCGTCTTTGTCCTCAGTTGCGGCTAAACTGCTGCACTTCGGGGTGAACAGGCTCAACCTCTTGGTCTTGTTTGCACCTACAAGTCCAAAGAAAGACGATGATGATGATGATGGCAAAAAATGGCTGTAGCCACTGTTGAAGTACAAACAAGAGTAATAATAATAATAATAATAACGAAAAAGAAGAATAAAAAACAAAAATAATAACAATAATAAAAAAAAAATATTAATGAAAAACAAGAAGAAGAAAAAAAGAAGAAACAGAAAAAGGAGAAGAAGAAAAAGAAGAAACTCTTAGGTTGACTTACCAGACAATTTGGGCAATCGGGTCTGGACGTCTGGGGTGAAACCACTGTAAGTGAGGGATGGGTCAGAGAAGGAATGACCCAAGTTTCCAGGAGCATGCAGACAGGTGTTGGGTCGGGAAGGCACTTTGACACCGGGTTGTGAACATTCTGGAGGAGAGGAGGGAGGCTCGGCTCGGAGCTCGCATTTAGGGATATGGCGTCCCGAGTCAGGGAGGGGGAAGGTGCCGATCCCACTGTCCAAGGTTCTCATCTGACAGCCGGAACCTGAAGTGACAAGGACATGTGACGACTAGGGGAAGCGAGGGTCAGGTCAGCACACGGGAAAAGGTGTGAGGGCATCACATGCAATGGAAAGGCTGATGAGAGTACAAGGTGTCTGTTGTGGTGGGTTCAGAAGACAGAAAAAGAATATTAGGATCACATTCAGAGGAATCCATTAAAATTAAACTTCCTTTCATAGAAATGGTCACAGAAGCACTCAAGTGATTGGCCAGGGCTTCGGGCGGCAATAAGCGACAGAGGGACGCGATATTATATTTTTACCATTTGGATGAAATCAAAGAGAGCACAGAATTTGGAAACAAGTGAATATATATAGCCTAAAAAACATGAAAGGCTAATTCTCCGCAGTCAGTCTCATAAAGATATCAGACAGCAGAAATGCAAATGGTTTCTTCGGACATTCTGGATATTTCCATTCCCAACTGAATGTTGCATCATAAGCACACTTGAGCTCACAAGCAAGCTAACAAACAAACAAACAAGTGTTTTTGAAACTAATCTTAAATCTTAAAGGGTCACGAGTTGTTTTGGAACCAAACGTATCCAAACAGGTTTTTCTCAGAAACGGGCCTGTAATTCCTCCAAGATGAAGAATTAAAATTCCAAAATGGTCAGGTTAACCCTAACCAGGTACCGTATTTTCCGGACTATAAGGCGCACCTTCAATGAATGGCCCATTTTAAAACTTTGTCCTCATATAAAGTGCGCCGGACTATAAGGCGCACCATTAATGCATCATGTCAGATTTTTAATCCAAATCAAATCAGTCTCCATTTTATCTTTTTTATTCCAACTTCAGACGCAACAAATTACTTTATAATCACAAAATAATGATCCATAGTCTTTTTGATTCATGATTCATAGTCTTCACCGGGCCACTTATGATTGATTTCATGACACAATGCTTCAGGCCAGTTTAAATTTAGGAATTTAGTCCACATATAAGGCGCACCTTAAAGTGAATATATATATATAAGGCGCACTGTCGGCTTTTGAGAACATTTTAGGTTTTTAGGTGCGCCTTACAGTCGGGAAAATACGGTAAGCAAAAAAAAAACAGTCTGTCCCAAAACTTTTGTCCAAACCTGTGCTATTTTGCAGAATTCAAAACAACCAATTTACTGGAATCATTTTGTGTGCTCACAAAGCGCATCACCGCGTTTGACATCCACACGCACCAGCAACACCTGCGACAACCGTTTAATGTAAACAAGCGGCCGTGAACAGCTTGTTGTCGTCCTCGGCGACATTTGTCGCATCCAAATGCGCCGCACCAGACGAGACTGGCAATGGCAGGAGAGAAAGAGCAGAGTGCAGGCAGCCATAGATTACCCAGTCGTATAATCGAATGCCAGGCTTGACAGTTGAAAATGCCCTCACTAAGCAAACTATAACAAGTTCCAGCGTAATTCCAGCTCGAGGCAACGGCCACTGGACCTAATGTAGTTTTTCACGAGTCGCTATCACGTCCAGGCTGCATGCTTGGAGGCCCCAAAGCTATGATGATACCGCCACCGTCTGATGCTTAGCTTCTATTTGTTTTGATGTATTTATTGTTTTTATGTCCTCGGACCATAAACGAGGTTCTTCAGTGCCCGAGCGTCAACATTTGTTAGTTCATCTATCTGGTGCGTCAGTTTTGGATGACTTCTGCCTAGCATTTAATTCATATTAATAAATGCTAAAAAAATGCTAAAAGCTGTAACGACACGGCAGGCGCTCGGTCGTTATGACCTTTAAAGCTGGAGTTACAAACGAGCTGTAAATAGCATCTGCTATCAATCACACAACCATCATGGCGTCCAGGAAAATACAAAACTTACCCATCATGTGGTCTTGACCGGCTGGATCCACCTTGCGCCCTTCTTTGCCGTCAGCCCTCAAGTTGAGCTTCTGACTCATTAGGAGAGTCTGTGGAGTAAAAATGACAAAAGAGCCTCAGGACGCGAGATGCTAGCTAGTCGATTAGCATCTTCAATTGTAGTCTAATTAATCGAGTTACGATTGGCGTGCTCGAGGTGAAAAGAGAGTCACAAGGGGGTTAAGTTGAGCTTCTCACTCATTAGGACAGTCTAAATTAAAAATAACAAAATGGCCTCAGCACGCCAGATGCTAGCTAGTCAATTAGCATCGTTAATTGTACTCTAATCGAGTTTCAATTGGCGTGTTCGAGAGCGAGGTGAAAATGGAGTCACAAGGGGTCCTAAAGTGTCTGGCTTTTGTGCCGTTTTGTAAGGAGAGGATGGATGGAAGGCTCGGGGAATGGTATCAAATGGCCCTTTGTCGAATGGAGGGCTTCTGATAAGGAGCCTCCTCAGCGCTATCATAAGGCCACATCAGGATTACATTTCCGAGGTGATTTGGCGGGGCTCTCTTTGTGACCGCACTTAGTCCTCTCCATTAAATGTTCTTTTTGTAGCTTTTAACGCTCTCAAGAATCAATGTTGAATCTTTTAGCTCATAGACATAAAAAAAAAAAACATATCCCAAATTATTCATTTGCTATGCTATGCTATGTGGAAAACAAAAGCAATGTTTCAAGTCCACGTCTATCCCGATTCGGGAAAAAGAAGCAATCAAAAGAGTCGTTATTAGAATAAGACGCTAACTTACAGCCGCATCGGGGCAGATCATGTCTCCTCCCTTCATCTCTGAATTTTTCTTGGGTGTGGAGATCCCCGTCGGCGATGCGGTGACTAAGTTGCCTTTTCCAGCCGTCCTGTAAAAAAAAAACAATATTTGAGCTGTATTTCAAGATGTGTTGAAAGCTGCTTGTCCCTTATGTGAGCACGAAATGCCAACAAAGATGCTTCTCAGAAGGTGTGACCAAAAAAAACCCCAAAAACGGATCAATGGAGTGAAGCGCCGCAGCGTGCCTGCGCAACAATTGTCTCAAGAGTCACAACCGGAACAGACAGCTGTGTTTAAGATTTGTTTAGTTTTTCTTAGAAGCTAATGTTCGCTAGCAATCGTTTACAAACGATTCGTTTGAAGGATTCGATTCACGACTCGGTGGAGAGACAACGCGTGGCAGCAGCGGGGACGGGAATTAAATGAGTAATCAATTAGGGGGAATTCAATGTGAGGGGGGGGGGGGGGGGGGGGTTGATTTACGCACCTGCCAAGAAGCTCCTTGACAAACTGGTCCTTGCCGATGAAGACGGCGCTGCACTGGAGCTGACTGGCAATCTGACCCATTTGATTGTTGCAGTGGTCCATGATGGAGCTCAGCTTGTTGCTCATCTCCGATTGATTCTGCGCCTCCAGACTGTCGTTTTTCTTCCTCTCCTTTTTCTTGTCCAACTTTATCTGTTTGCCTCCCAGGACCGATCCAATCTTGGTCTCTTTCTTCTCTTCTTTCCCTTTGGGCACGTCGGTTTTCTTAGCGGCCACAGCCGGAAGTTTGCTTTTCCGGAAACCGAACCAGTTTGCTAGCGAAGGAGCGCTTTTTTGTTTGGCCTCACTCGCGGCGACCTTCTCTTGTTCTTGACATTTTTGTAGATTTTCTTCAATTCCCATCATGACCTTCTCTTCAATAGTGCAGGCTGACGGGCTGATTTTTTTCTCGTCTATATCTGCGGCATGGTTTGGCGAGTCTGTCAGGGTTTTTCCTCCCGAGCTCAGTTCTTCCTCATTAGGGGTGGTTGCCATGCCTCCCGTTTCTCGCGCCACATTTTCTGAACTATAAGGACAAGAGGCTGGAGGCTGAAAGTGTGAGGAGACTTTTCCGGGCCTGCAGATGTTATTTATTCGATTTTTCTCACAGACGGGCAACCCACGCGTCTCCTTGTGGGAGGGCGACGTGACCGTCTGTCCCTTTGCCGAGCTTTGAGATTCATCACCTTTGGAAATGAACTTTGAGGTTCTCTCTGGTGGGACGTTTTGATTGTTGGGTCTCGTCCGGGGAGAGTAGACTGGACTCTCCGCCGAGCCGGGAACCTCCGAGGAACTCTGTCTGGACAAAGAAATCCCCCTTTCTGTTGAGTTGGTGATGATCTGAGTTCTGATTTTTCCTGGTCCCTCCAGAACGTTGATGTTGGATTTCTCGCTGTAGTTGGTACTGAAGCTCTGGCTTCGGGCTTTGGCCCCGTTCATTCCCAAGGCTGGTTTCAGATGGGGTTTGGTCGTAATGGATACGGATCTGGAGAAAAGTAGACTGCTCCTTTTGCCTTTATTGCAGACGTCCCCCTCGTCTGGTGTCACGACGGGATTGAGCTCCTCTTCCGGTAACCTCCCGTGAACTTCACCTTCCACCTCTGTCACAGACATCTTCGATGGGGGATCGATACCGCACACCGGCCGCGAGCTGTCACATTGGCTCGAGGCGTTTGAAGTCACAGTCTCCTTGGAAACTAAGTTGATATGATCTTTTTCTTGCTTATCTGGCAAAGAGGGACTATTTTTATGGCCCGGAGACGATTTTAAAAATGCTTTGAACCCGACGGAAACGGGAGTCTTTTGACTCTTTTGCGACGAGTTCGGGGAAGTCACGACCGAGCTTGACGGGCTGACATTTAGCGGTTCCGTCTTTACCGTCGGGGCTTCCGGAAGTGAAACTGTTACACTAACCGAGGGCTTCTGGTTCTCATATTCATGGGCGGAGCCTCTCTTATTTTCAAATGAGGACCCTCTGATGGCACTATAAGGCGGGGGGACATTCTTTGAGCTTTTAGGTGCATTTTCCATCTCGGGGTCAAAGCCTGAGTTTGTGGGTGGGAGGTAGTCTTTTGCGGCGGCCATCTTAGAAGTGCCCGTGTTCGGTGTTATGCCAGAGGACTTTTGAAGGTGCTGACTGGTTTTGTCGACCAGTTTCTGAGGTGAGAGTGCAGTCCCGTAGCCGGCGTCCGTGTCCATGTCTTTATCTTTAATGGGTAGTGTTGCTTGCATATTTGGTTGGAGAGACGTGTAGTAACTCGGGGGCGGGCCCCTCGCAGCGGATGCCTGAGCTAGCCCCGTTTTATGTGCTTGAGGCGACCCCTCATAATTTGGTTTGATCAGTAAGGAGGTGGTACGACCCGGCGGAGGGGGTGGCGAAGGCGACCTGAGTTTATTTTTCACGCTTTCACAGTGTTTGTCTCTGGTTGGTTGTTCGCAATTGTCGGCAAACTCCAGTTGTTTCCTTGAGAGTCGAGGGGAACCGGGGGACGAGGTTTTACTCCATTCGGACCGATTGGGAAGTTTGGAGTTGGCCACCTTTGGGCTCTGGGAGCTCTTGATGAAACGGGATATCTTCGTGATTGGAGGTGGGGGTGTTTTCTCCTGACTTGGAGTTCCTGAGTTTCCACCGTTTGGCTCAGTGGTCGTGCCTTTTGACAATCTGATTGGGGATGCGGAAGGTTTATTACAAGCCGGCAGTTTTGAGACCACTGCCATCGGAGCTGCAGAATCGTTCAGAGGTGGGATGGAATGTCCTTTGTACGCTCGGCTGCCGGGCGGCTTGATTAACTTCCGCTGTGAGGCGAACTGCACGGAGAGCCGGTCTGCGTTGCCAACCCGGTTTGTTTTGCCGGTCCTGAGCTGATATTCCGAAGGTTTCTCCGGACAATCGAGGACAGCGTAGTTGTCCGTACGTGTAGACTTCTGACTGGTTGGTTTTTCTTGAAGGTCTAATTTGTTGTCTTCTTTACTAACTAAAGGGGCAATTGTAGGTCCATTAAGCTTCTGAGGACTTAGTTCAATTGGCTCCCCTTGAGCGTCAAATACTGCCAAGATGCTTTCGTCCGACAGATAATTCTTAGTTGCCGTGATGGGTTCTGGTCTACTATCTGCAGACTGCGTTCCGACTCGGTCCCTTTGCAAGCGCTGCGGCCTGAGTGGTTTGAAAGCGCTCCGGGACTTCCTCTCCGCTTGCTCTTTTGGTTGGCTTGAGGGCACCTGTGAGTCACATTTGAGTTCTTCTAGATCGTCCACATCTGAGAAGCAATTGGAACTTTCTGGATCCGAAGGGGGAACGTGCAGCACCGACACTCGAGTGAACGCTGACGGCCGTCCAATCTCGGTGAGACAACTGCTCGAGAGTTTCTCGGGACGTTCGTTTGACGGAAATTCCGAGGGGGGCTTAGTCACGACGAAGCTCTTGTCAGCCACATTTCCTCCATCTTGCATCCCGTCCCAGCTGCATAACGTGTCGGAGATGCTGTGGGGGAGCTTCTTGCAGTAGAACCAGCTGTCCCTGTTGGGGACGTCAATCGCCTGGCTGGATTGCACAAGCTCATCATCTGCGTCGTCCGAATCGTACAAAAACCTTTTCCCCACAAGAAGCGATGTTCTTCCAACGTGGGTTGGCTTCGACACACCTTTACTGCCACTCTTGATACCAAGCGAGTAAATACCCTCGTTGGAGTTCATGCAGTCTTTGTAGCCGGACTTGGAGACCCTGGTTGAGGATGAGGACCTATGCCTCCTCCTTTGCAATTTCCTCAGCCCCTCCAGGATATTGGTTTCCTTACGCCTGGTGGGCATCTGTTCCTCCAGTGGGACGTTGATGTTACTTGGGGCGGACGAACCCAAATTTAGCCTCTTTTCCCAGGTGAGAGATGAGTGCTGAGGGAGGGTCAAAGAAAAGATGGAATAAAAGATCAAACTGGATTCATGTGGAGGAATAAAGTGGAGGATTGTTACCACTTTTCCACAGGATGATGGCCCGTCGTTCCAGGTGTAGGAGCCGCTGGAGAGTTCGCTGCATGCGCTCGACAGCGACAGTTCGCTGCTGCTACGGCTGCTGCGTGGGTACGCTGTCAGACTCAGCTGGCTCAGACAATTGGCGGTGATGGGCAAACCTGGCTTTCCGTTCAACTCCTGTGAGACCGAGATGTAACATTGTGGGAATTGGAAACCGGAAAGGTTCTGCTGTTGCTCTTAAAACTAACAAAATGAAAAAAATAAAAATACATACTGCATATTTACATTTATTGTAAATGTAGTCATTTTTATCATTTTTATTAATATAATATAATATAATATAATATAATATAATATAATATAATATAATATAATATAATATAATATAATATAATATAATATAATATAATATAATATAATATAATATAATATAATATAATATAATATAATATAATATAATATAATATAATATAAAACAATGAAAAACAATAAAAAACAATAAAATAAAATAAAATATAGTATCATATTTATGTCAAGAAATAGAATCTGCACATTTCGACAAAATGACCTTTTTTGGGCATTATTTCATCGCCAACTCCTTTCCTCACCTTAATGCATAATATATAAGGTGACCAATGAAGAACATTGTCCCATAAAGTCTTTTTTTTTTAATGACAAGCATCTCAATCGATGGCTTTCTGGTAACATGACAAGTGTGTATTCTTCTTTGTGTTAAGTGACACCGCCAGCCATTTCTCCTAAGAGTGGGTTGGGGGTCAGGCTTTTAGATGCTAAGGGTTGTATTTTAATATCATGTAATGATTTCTCCGCTAGCTCAAGGGCACCGGTACCAAAAAAAAAATCACTTTCCATTAGGCTTACAGTTGTAGGAGAATTTGTGTTCCTGGACAGTAAGAAAGCTTTGCTTCTTTCGGGTTCCTGGAGCAAGTCAGCCGCAGACAGATCCATGATCCGTGACTGAAGTTTCTGGAATGCAAAAGTTGCAAAGATTTGACATCAGGGAATTAAAAAAAAAAAAAAAGAATCTTGCTCCGAGTTTGTGCAAGAAGATACTCTTGAATGTTTCCATGCTGGATTCCGACTCGCCGACATTTACATCATCAGTTGGAATAAAACATAAGTGAACAAGAAATAATTGCATCAGGGACTAAGGGACGCCTCTTAATATTTCCCCCACAATTCATTTGCTTGAGTGGAAAGAAGACAAAACCAAATACGGCTTCGGTGTATTAATCTTAGCGTCTAATTAGCCCGGCTTTCTGTGAGCAAATTAACTTCATTTGAATTTCCAGACAGTGCAGTGCAATATTTTTCTATATGCCAACTATAGAAATATTGTCACAGATACATACATACAAATATGTTTATTTATTTTAAATGTTTAATATATACGTACATACATACATATACATATATACATACATATATATATTTATTTTTAATTTTTAATATATACGTACATATATACATATATGAATATATATATTATATTATTTATTCATTTAAATTTTAAATATATATACAGATATATATATTTTTTTACTTTTTTTTTTCCATACAAATTTAAGATCTCACAGCAGTGCTCGTTAATAAACCGAATGCCATTTTTTTTTTTTATTCTTGCCAATCCCTAAATGTTCATGCGGTATAAATTAGGCACCTTTCATTTTTTTAAAAGCTTTAATATCAATGTCAAAGTGATGCAGCCTGCCCGGGACATGAGATGGGAGTGGCTGAAATGTCACAGGGTTCCCGATCTTATCGTAAAGTGTAGAATTCCACCTCCTCAGCATCCTCATCAAGCATTCAGTCAATAGTGTCATCGGGTCAAGGAGGGAGAGGGGGTGAGGGTGAGGGGGGGGTCGGCCAAAAAAAGTCGAACGAACGGACGTCTGCATGGATTTGTCCCTTTTTACTACTACTTCTAAGCTACAATTGAATTTTTTTTTTAATATACCGTGAAATATTTGCAAGCCTGCAGTTTTGTATGTTAATACTGTAACATCACTCTCTCTTGTTCATATCAACATTTCTAAGCGCAGGACAACGTCGACGAGGGAGGAAAAAACACCCACTCAACATAAAATGGCCATCAACATGACCCAAATGCCTTTTACGTCGCTCTCACATTTACAAAAAGCGGATATTCAGCGTCTGTTTGCGATAAGAGATAAAAAAAAACACAAACACACTAGCTTGTGTTCCGTCTTGTCCCGATTAGCAAGCAGGAGATGCTGCAAGTGCAACAGCAGCGAGGAGGTCACGCTCCGTCCTTGAGTCCCCCGACCAAGCGCCACGTTTGTCCCAAGTAATGGGACACTTAATTGCCAATCGCCTGCCATATTTGATAAGCGGTCGAGGCCGGTTCGGGGTGGCTGCACAGCCAGGACGCCGAGCATTATTGCGCAATACCTTTTCCCAAAACGCCGCTCGGATGTTTGTGGCAGGCTGAACCGGAGATGGACGGGGGAAGGAGCGTGCGTGGCCGTGGCGCCATCAAATTCAAGATGGCGTTTTATCAGTGAAGCTCAAGAAGCCCGTGGGGAAAAGGAGAACTTTTTAATTACTGATAAGCAAAAGCTTTAGTCCTGGACTGCAAATAGCGCAAAATTAAATCTCGGCGCACTTGAAGTTGTAGTAAAAAAAAAAAAAAAAAAAAGACCAAAAAAAAGGAAAGTTATTTCCTCTTTTTGCTAAATAAGAACAAAAAAGGTAGGGTCAGAATATAATTTATCGATGCCATCTTCATTATATTATTCCATTTACTACCGGCAGTGAATATGAATGAGGGCTCTCCCCGATGTCATTGCTAATGATTGATACACGTTTTTATTGATTCCAATTTGATCATGATAGGGATTTGGAAATAATTAATGACATAAAAAAAAAAATCCTCTTTTTTTTATTGTGGCTAGCCTGAGTTAGTTAATGCTGAGGTGCTGTTGAAGAAGAAGAAGGCGGAGAAGGAGAAAGAGGCGAAGAAAAAAAAGAAGAAGAACCTCGTCTTTCAACATCTCAAGGGAGGAAAAAAAATAAATCTTTATATCTATATTCTCATTCAGTGCCATTGACGGTTATAGACGTCAAAGATATGAACTGGGTTGGCAATGAATGAGTCAATTGAGATGGAGCTCTAAAAAATGGAGATGTTTTCACACATTCTTTTTTTTTCCCTTCCACAATAACATTGTATGAATGCTGGCTTTATCTCATTAGCTTAGCACAAACCAAAAATACATTTTGACTGAAGTTTGTCAGCGTGGACAAATACACACAGCTCGCTAATGATGCAGTCTAGCGACTCTCCAGAGAATTCCCTTATCATCGCTTATGATTCTTCCTCGGACCCGATCGGTTCCTAACAAACCCAAGACACAAAATATCGTGACTGCTTTGTATCTTGTGAGAAAATGACCGCGGGTCACCTCGCCATCATTCCAGTGCTCGATCCACTTTGACACCTTTCAGATTGACAACACAGCACAGTACAATTTGGTTTCACTAAATTCTCTCCTTCTGTCCCTGTGGCGGTGAAGCTGGCTGATAGCTTCATTTTCAACTCTCCTCTCTTCCCTTCTCATCTCCCCTGGCTCTCCCTTTATGCCTGTTCACCCTCTCTGTTCTATTTAGCTCATTTTTTTCCGGCGCTGACAGTCCAGTCCAGTCTTTTTTTTTTCTCAGCAGCCCGTTGTTTTCATATTGACGGCGTGGAGCCCTGTGGCCTCAGAAGCTGACCTTCCTTCTGCACCGGCAATATTATACCATCACTAACAACAGATGGGTGGGTCTGTCTCATTTCTTCTCTTTCCGCCCGGCGCTTTGCAGTAAAGCGCTTGTGTTCAGGTGGCTCTGCAATGATCTGAGGCAATTTCCAGCCAATCTAAACCCGCATTCCTTTAGAAGGCATTGCAAAGTGCAAAATCATTCATACTTTACAGCCCTAGCAAGAAACTCGGAATATGAAGATAAACCAATCGGCACTTTGCAGCGCCCCCACCCATCAAATTCTCTTCATTATCGGCCGAGACCAACCTTCCTTTTAAAGGACTAATCAAGTGGAAAATAACTTCAGTTGAGAATAAGTTCCTCGCAGTTCGGCCTACCTGCAGGAGCAGCTCCGAGGTGGGCTTGATACGCTGCTGGAAGAGAATCCCCAGGGCCCGATTCTGCTGTTCCAGATCAAAAACCCGAGTACGCAGCTTGAGACATTCTTCTCTCAGGTCCTAGTCGCAAGACAGAACCGGAAATTGAAACAATGTCCACATAGCGGTCCACTCATAGTGAGGAGATAGAAGACAAACCTTCTGAGTGACAAGTGCCTGCACGACTTGATTGGCGACCTTGAAAGGGACACAGCGAGCAAATTATGTTCATACATTTTAAAAACTAAAGAACACAACAAAAATATCCATTACAACACAGACAAATCTAATATCATCAGAATTACGGTTCGTATTAATTATGATTGCCCAAAGCCCGAGGCGCGAGTAGCCTAAACGTTGTTGTGTCTTGGCTCTGACCACAGTGTCAATAACGAAGCGGCTCGCATTACTGCTTATCGATCCTTCATTAAGTCGGCGTTGGCTCTGGAGTATTCTTGTTTATTGAATGGGGGAAGCCGACTCGAGAAGAGACTCGCCGTCCGATTGCGCTCGTCTCGTCTTTGAGGAGCTAATGTGTTTGCCCGCGCGCGCCACGAGCCCGTGTAAACAATCATCTTCTTTAATCAGCCACTTTCAACTCCAATCTCATCCGCCCGCCAGCAGAACCCGACGCACGCCTCCTCGTGTCCCCTCTCCGTCCTCGGATCGCGCACTCCCACTCGCCGTGATTCAGCAGGCCGCTATACTGATAACCCCCACCCCCCCCCACCCATGTGACTCCCTAGGCGGTACTCAGCTTGAAAACAACCACCAAGCAAAGGTAATTGTGCTGTATCAAAGCCAACTAACAGCTTCACGGACATTTTACTGAGCACATTTGAGTTGACCTCAGGTTAGCGGTGGAAGGGTGGTGTCCAAACTACACCTCGGGGGCCACTTGTGGGCATTCGTTCCTTTTCAGTGGCCTGCGGCAAATATTAAAAATAGCAATTAACACGGTCCAAGGTCCATTTTTATAAAAATGCGTGTGTGCGTGTATGTTTGTGTGTGTGAGAGAGAGAATGTGTGTGTGTGTCGTATATGTGTGTGTTTATGAGTGTGTGTAGTCTTGAGCATGTGTGTGTTTGTGTGTGTCGTATTGTGTGTGTGTGTGTAGTATTGGGTGTGTGTGTGTAGTATTGTGTGTGTGCGTGTGAATACGCGTGTGTACGTGTTTGTGTGAGTAGTGTATGTGTGTGTATGTTCCAATGTGATTGTCTGTGTGTATATGTGTGTATGTATGTGTGTAGTATTGTGTGTGCGCGTGTAGTATTGCGTGTAGTATTGCGTGTTTGAGTGTATACAGTTGCGTGCACGTGTTTGTGTGTGTAGTATATGAGTGTGTGCACGCGCGTGTGTGTGTGTGTGCTTTTTGTGGTGTTTAGGCTTTACAGTGCTTTTCTAGAGGTTCAAAGAAAAAAAAAAATATTGTGAGTGAAAAGAATTCCAATTTTTGAGCAGAACCGGTTTGCACCACATTGTGCTCCATGACAACATTCGTGATCCTTAATTTCATTTCTGAACGTGGCGATGGGATTCGGGCGCGTCTCAATTCTTTGAGGGACCCACCCACAATCCTGCCGTAGAAGATGTGACGTGATGACCACTCACCTCATCCAGGCAGCGTTCGTACTGCTCCCTCTGGCTCTCGTTCTCCAACGTCAAGACGGAGTTCCTCTCCTGGAAAGAGCACGTGTTTGGGTTCGGTCATCGATATGATGCAACAACAACAACAACGAACGAGGCGGATACAACAATCGCGCTTGGCCTTAGAAAGGTCAACAGAGTGTCAACACGGCCGATAAAATCCTCCAAGGTACCACGGAGGAAAAGGTCAAGGGGATGCGAGTCATGATGTTGAACTTTGGGGTTGGGATCTAATAAGAATATCTCCTTGGCCTGCTGAGGGACCAGACGCAGGACTATTGATCTCTGGGGGTTTCCGATTTGTCAGAGGCCGCCAGCGTATTAGGAGCTGTCAGGCAGCCCGGCGCCGCTCACCCTCTGCCCTTTCGGAGGAACGCGTCATTCCTCCGAGGAACGCGCGAGATGTAATTATAGCCCCGACGTTCTGGGAGAAGAAGGTAAATGAAATCCCCAAAGCTTCGGAGACAGATGCAAATGTAATGAGGAACAATCGGTTCTCTCACGGAATGATTCAACCCCAACTCCGGGAGGGAACATGGCGATAACTGCAGGACATCGCCATGGTAACTACCGTAACTTTCTTTGTATCACTCACTTGGAATAACATATTTCATTGAAATCATTTACTGCTCCGGGTATTGATCATAATATTGATCGTGAGGTGACGGATTTTTTTTCAACAGCTCTGTGTACCTAATAAGGTGACAGATCTTTTTTTTTTTTTTTTTTACAGCTCTGCTACTTCAATTGGTACATATGCATGTATAGTATTTATTTTTTTATGTATTTTTATTATTTTATTTATTTATTTATTTATTATTATTATTATAAATGAGATTTTTTTCCCCATCCATATATGGATATATTTTGTAGACTGAAAAACGTTCATTTTAAATAAACACACCTATAAATAAGCAATCAGATCATTTGATAATTTTGCTGCACAAAAACATGGAAACATGATCCAGTGCTTGCTACAACGTGTCGACTCACATGGCTAAATTTAGACTCTGATCTGGACGAGATGCAAGATACTATTTCACTTTTCTAAATCAATGTGTCTCGATTCTTCCTTTTGTATTTAAAAGATCTCCGCCGCGACAACAATAATGGATGGATAGGCGAGTGATGTATAGCATCTTCCTGGCTGCAGCCCCCCCCTTCCTCCCTCCCCCCTGGCAAGCTCTGCATCCATCACGTGGCGTGGCGGGATTAAATGGCACCTATCTTGTGATAAACTCATTTCAAATGTAATCATGAGCTCATATTCTCCATCAAATTTGAAAGATGGCTTGGGGGAACAGCAGCAAATGATCTTTTGCTGAATGATTATCTCCGTTGCACTTCCTCTAAGTCAAACTGGACCATGTCTGTTGTTGACAAACGTGGAGGAGATGTTTGAAAGAAGCCGCAGATGGACAAGTTACCTCCAGGGTTTTTAGGCGTTCTAACAGGAGCTTGGTCCTGTCATCGTTATCGTCTGTTTGGCTGGTGTCGGCGTGCGGCCGCATCCCAGGATCCATCTGAGTCGCCGGCGGGAGGCCGTTCTCCTCTGGGCGATCATGCTGCTTTCGCACTTCCTCGGAGAATTTCTCCTGAGGAGGCGCAAACAAAGACGGCAGGTTAGAGGAGGTAGAGCGGGACGGGATTTGTTGGGGAGGAGGCCCTGAGGGGGGGTGTTGGCAAGAAGAAGCAGAAGCAGATGGGCTGAGAAGAAAAAAAAAAAGGATGGCTCGCTTTTGTACAGGAAGCTGACAAAAAGGCAGAAATCACAGAAGGAAGTGAAATGCAAGATGAAAGCCGAGAGAAAAAGGGGGAGCGGATCAAATGGGCAGATGGGCCGACGGGGAGGTAGGCGGCTTCAACCAAACATCCCCATAATCCCTAATCATGTTCCTCTTGTTTCCCAAACTGTCGCAGCGACCTTCACGCTTGCTCCCGTTTGGCCTTCCTGCATCTCCGCCAGTTATCTTTGCAGTCGACGGAGGTCTTCCCACCATCCCGTAATTAACTAGCGGTAATTATAAGCCTCAAATTAGCCACTCTCTGGATAGCACGCAAAGAAAATAAAAATGGCCTCCCACTTGATTTATTTAAGAGGATTTCAATCTTAAAATTGTGTTCCAAGCATTTTTTTTTGGTGAGCTTCTTGTGCTTGTTTGCAGACGCTGCTCATCAGGCGCTGTTAAAAGTCGCCCGTAATAGCGTCCGCAGAGAGACGGACGGTCGGGAGCGTTGGACCTCCTGCTGCCCTTTCAAGTTATTGAGTTTGCCTGCTGAATGCACAGAAAGCAGCTGCGGAGGACAGGCTGGCCTTGCGTTATTCAGCATCTGGGAATCGCCAAATAACCTTCCATGTTTGTTCTTGTTCGCAAAGTCCACAGACAGCCCTTTGTGAAATCTCACTAAATGAAGATATTTAAAACCTCTCTTCTTCTCAGATTCTACTTCGCTTATTCAACTTTTATTAAATTTTATCTGTCGTCTTTGTGCCTCCATGAAAGCAAATTCATCTCCACCTTTGTCTTGTCGTTTTTGGTTACAACGAAGCTTATCTGCCTAAGGCCAACTAGCAAGCTATCAAGCTAACTATCAAGCTAACTAGCATCCTTGGCCGTGTAAGCGAAATCATTTCCATCTCCACCTAAGGCTAACTAGCAAGCTATCAAGCTAACCATCAATCTAACTAGCATCCTTGGCATCATGTAAGCAAAATCATTTCCATCTCCACCCAAGGCTAACTAACAAGCTATTAAGCTAACTAGCCAGCTAACTAGCATCCTTGGCCACCATGTAAGCAAAAGTATCCATCTCCAACTTTTTTTGTAGTTGTTTTTTTGTGTTACAACAAAGCATTTGCACCTAACTAGCAAGCTATCAGGCTAGTTAGCTAACTATCAAGCTAACTTGCATCCTTGGCCACCATGTAAGCAAAAGCATCTCCAGCATCTCCATCTCCAACTTTTTTCGTAGTTCTTTTTTTGTGTTACAACAAAGTATTTGCACCTAAGACCAACTAGCAACCTAGTTAGCTAACTAACAAGCTAACTAGCATCCTTGGTCACCATGAAAACAAAATCATTTCCATCGCCACCTTTTTTTGTAGTTGTTTTGTTTTGTGTTACAACAAAGCTTCAACGCCTGAGGCCAACTAGCAAGCTATCAGTCAAACTAGCCGCTAATCCTCACTGGAGCACATTAGCAATGACATTTAGCCACACTCTTTCAGCCTTCTTTTGCAGTTTCCCCTCATCACTCAGTTGCAATGCAACAATAGTGAAAGCATGCGCTCATTGCGTTGATCAGATTTTCTTACAATCCCCTGATCGGGTTTAAGGATTTAAATCTTGGAATACTTCATTTAGTTGTATAATGTGTGTTGTTTTTGCAAATCACCATTCTCGTCTGCTGCATTCTCCTTTTGGTAGTCAACGTTCTGGCACACAAGGGAGGTGTGAAAACAAAAAAACTGTCAATTGTGACTCAAAAGGTGACCGCGTGAATGTTACTTATTTCTTCTATTTCCCTCCTCCATCCCGGCAGCTATTTCTGCTTCATAACAAGGTCAGCCATGATTGCGTTCCACTTCTTCCCTGGCTAAACTAAAAAAAAATACAACTAAGGCACCGAACAACTTCGGATGAATCACATGGATGGCCAAAATGAGCCGCAAAATAAAGATATTTGTCGTAATTGTATGAAAATATTGTTTACTTTGTAGGCCTTCATAATGTCATCTGTCGTGGTCTGCTCCATCAGTCCTTGATTCTGCAGAAGCGACCGCACCTTCTCCTCCATCCTGGACACACAAGAGATGACAGGGTGAATTTCGGCAATTCCATCCAGATGGTTTTCGCCGTATTTCTTTGTTAGTTTTTTTTCCCGACACAAACGGGCACTTGGATTAAGACTGACCGGCGCATTCGTCTTTGCGGCACAACAATGTGCTTGCAAACGAGCCGTTGCCCGCGTGAATAAAAGTGCAATCACAGCAGCGAGCGCCGAGTGACTTTGACCTTGAGGGCTCGGTCTCCTCAAAACAATCAGCCGCCAAACATGCGGTCTGCATGCAGAGCAGGCATTTGAGAGAAGAGCCAAAACGGCCCAGGAGATTTGCGTCAGCTTCAGATCGAACTTCGACCTTCTGGGCATTCCGTTTCGGGCATCGTCTAAGTCAATGTTGCCCGGTCGTTACGGCGCCGAGGCACGTATTTTACATTAAAATGTGATGTTATTATTACATTATTATGAGTGGCAAAGGTGGAATGAGATTAATTATCATCTGACATCTCGTGGAAGAGCATTTCATCGTTCGGGCCGGCGATATGTCGTGAAGATGGATTCCCCCCTCCGAGACAGTTGCCGAGACGAAAAACGTTGTCACGATCAAACTGTTGCTAGTCAGCTGATCTGCTCTGCTACTTGTGATGAGCCCATGCAGAGAAGGCTTGCCCACCCGCCCGCGCCATCTGTCCAGGCTGTTCTGGAAAGCCGCTTGTAATCAGGCGTTGAGGGAATGTGCAAAAGTGGCGGCGAGTGAGAGCGACTGGTCACTTTCAAAAATCGGCACGAGGTGCAAGATGATGATGTGACAGTAGCTGGGCATGGTCTCAGGAGACGCCAACGTGCTTGTTATGATCACGTCATAAATCCGAGGATAGTTTAGGAGCTACGCGTTCGCTTTGAATCTGAAATCCCTCGCTTACAATTCAGACCGTGTTTGTAATCCAAGAACAGATGGCATCATTTTAATTTCAAATTGATGAGCCCGTATGTGGACATGGGAATTAATTAGTATGTATGAGGACAATGACGGTCGAAAAAAAATTGACATTGGTGAACTGTGGTATGCACTGTAAATGAATGAATGAATGAATGAATGAATGAACAAATAAATGAATAAAATTAAATATAAAATAAAGTAAAGTAAAATAAAACAAAATGAATGAATGAATGAATGAATAAATGAATGAATGAATGAATGAATGAATGAATGAATGAATGAATGAATGAAGGAATGAATAAATAAATAAATAAAGAAAGAAAGTTCTTTTTTTTTTTAAAAATTAAAATAAAATTTTATTAAATTATTAAATTTATTTATTTATTTATATAAATAAATATTATATATATTTAAATGTATTTATTTATTTAAATAAATAAATAAATAATATTAAAGTGGATTAAATGATATAAAATGAAATATATTTTATATATATTTGGAATGAATGAATGAATAAAGAAACAAATGAATAAATAAATAAACAAATAATATTAAATAGGATAAAATAAAATAAAAGTAAATGGGCTTGGCCAGACAAGAGAATTGAAGTCAACAGTTGGTACTGGCTTCATGAATGTTCCATATAGCACGGGTGTCCAAATCCGGCTCTCGAGGCGCTGGCAAAGCTAGAGTGAGAAGGCAGGGGGTCGTATTGCCTCCAGAGATATCCAGATAATTAACTTTTGGGTACATTTCGATTTTTCTGGCAATTTGTTCTCATGTTTCCCCAATCCCTGGAGGGAACATACAGTAGGATGAATATTTAGCGGCGTTTTCTGCCAACTTTGGGCGGTTGGAAAAAAAGAAAAGTTTTGCGGAGCCTCTGAGACATCCTCGAGGACCGCCGTGTTGGCTGTTTCGGTTCCCTCCCTGATTCAAATGATCAGGATTGTTATCAGGCTACTTCAGCGCTTACTCATGAGGTGGTCACTCAATCAAAATATTCAAAGTTGTAGAAGTAATGACTGATTCAAACAAAATTTCATAGTTGCAAAAACACTTTTGACAGCTTTGAAAAGCTGGTAAAGGACAAACGGGGCATAGAGGGAAGCAGAACTAAATTGTAACTCGCTTGATCCATCTGAGCTTGAGCTGAAAAGCAAAAATGCCAACCGTCTCGGAAATGGAAATAAGGGGGCAATCAATTTACAGCCTGAGGTCCGTCAATTTTTTGATTCACTTCCTATACACACAAGCGCACACACATATGCTGACACACATTCATGTCAATTCAACACGCAACAGTCTCAAACTATCAACTCACATTCTCACTTCAGGTTGAACTTTCATTGGAGCATATTCATTATTACGCCATTGCAACATATGGAATGAATTTGGTGGATTTTTATTTTGTATGTGCACATTGGATTTTTTTTTTTTTCCAGCCCTTGTGACCACGTACAACGTACAAAATAGAGACCCTCTTCTTTGGGTAAAAAGGGTCAGCAACATTGACCCAAAATATTTTTTCCAGCCTTGAAACCTGAAAATATAAAAGAGGCAAAACAACCATGGAAAAATATTTGTGATTACCCCCCTGTATTTTTCTTTTCTACTTTTCTACAGTTATTAGTGTGTGTTTGCACATCTTTGTGTAACCTTAGTGTATTTGTGCGTACTGCAAATCCATTCATGTATGATGAGAAGATATGTACTTCTAATTATTCACAGCATACCTTGCTGACACTCAATTCTGTTCCAACATTTTTAACCTGGTCGTCCTAAACATGGCAAAGACAAACGTAGAGGCTTTGCCGCACACCAAAACGAGGGTTGCGAGTCTAAAAAAGGCAACACTGCCATGAGCGCTCAAGGCCGAAGCCACACGCGACGTGCTCGGTCCATGTTTCCGAGCCGGCCTCAAACAGATCCTCCTCTGGTTACGCTGTGTCATTATCCCGCAGTGGCCTTGTCCACTGATGTGGCCGAGACGCTCCCATATGGGCCGTGTTAATAAGTCCTCTCAAAACCACTCTTAGACTTGGATCATGTAGGGAACAAGGAGAAGCCTGCTGGGATGAACTGTGGACGTGGCTTACGCTCTCATCAGTGTGTGTGTGTGCATGTGTATGTGGGTGTGTGTGCGTGTGTGTACATGTGTGTGGATGTCTGTGTGTGTGCGTGTGTGTGTATATGTGTGTGTATGTCTGCGTGTGTGTATATGTGTGTGTTTGTGTATGTCTGTGTATGTCTGTGTGTGTGAGTGTATGTCTTTGTGTGTGTGCATGTATATGTGTGCGTGTGTTTGTGTATGTCTGTGTACGTTTGTCTACATGTGTGTACGTGTGTGTACATGTATCTATATATGTGAATGTGTATGCGTGTGTGTATATGTATGTATATCCGCGTATGCGTGTGTGTACTTGTGTGTACGTGTATGTATATATGTGTGTGTGTGTTCATGTGTACACGTGTGTATGTGTGTGTCTGTACGTGTGTACATGTGTGTATACGTGTATGTGTGTGTGTGTGTGTGTCTGTACCTGTGTGTACATGTGTGTACATTTGTGTAAGTGTGCGTGTGTGTGTGTTATGGCTCTTGACATGCTTAGCGACATCTCGAAGAACCACACCGATATAACACAATTATTGTCTCGTCATAAGCTGAACACAATCGAAAAGCTTCTAAAAGACTCGAGACCTGATCCGATCTCGTCTTTGCCCGTCCTCAACAGGTCCCACTTTCACTTTATCGCCGCTGTCAGACACTCAAGTTGAGCGGCGCCGCTAATCAGATTCGACGAAAGAACAATTGCAAAAAAGCCCAAAGCTGCCGAAGAACAATCAGCAGGTTGTGCGTCAGAATAGAGGCCATCGGGGGTTGCGTTGCCACAATCGCCTTACGAGCAAAACCCGGGGCAAATTATGCGCGTTATTCTTCTGGCGTGAAGCAAACAGATGATTGGCCGGTTTAGCCCGACGCTAAGCTACTCTGATCGGCTTCGCAAAACATGCAAGGAGAGCCTTTCTTAGATATGACCTAAATGTTGGCGCGTCCTCACTCATAAAGACTCCACTTTCCTGAACATGGTCTTTACAAAAGCTTAATCACGACCAAGCCCCGACATTTGACCACCTGTAGTTTACTTCCTTGCAGCAAATGATGATAAAATGGAATCAGCACCATGGCCAGCTTCCGGACAAAGAGAAAGAGGTCTTTAAAGGACCCCACATGTGAACACCAAAAGCCAACTGAAGCCTCTGAAGGCATTTACTAAATAGATTGCAGGCATGGGTGGGATATCGACGAGGGCCTCCCCATGATGACAAGACTAACAACAAGTTCTGACTGAGCATTGCTCATCACAAATGTCCAGCTGGGGTGGAAGTCTAGTAGACACACAATATGGGCACAACTGGAGAATTTGTGGATGGATATTTGAGAGGAGGTTGGATCCCAAAG